>NC_054549.1:300000-566443 GCF_017654505.1 Polyodon spathula
GAGGGAACATCTGCGGCAGTTTGTGGAGAACCTGCTTCCAACAAGGCTTGTGGAGAAGGTATGTGGATTGTACCACACTAGAAATACACATCCAGTATTGGACGTGGTCACTGGGGTATTGGGTCACCATTCACAGCCAGGATGGCTCTGTGATTTGACACAAGTATGCAAGATGATCAAAATAATGAGAGATTTACTTAGAAAGAAATGCCTTCAGAGAAGCTAATGAAATGCATTTCCATTAAACCCTCTTTGACAGTCCGTTTTACAGAAGCACATTTACAAAAGCTGCAGTTTCATGTTCCTGTAATGGATTGATGGAACAGCCTTACCTTTTTCAGGTGGACGTTATTCCTTATATTGTATTGCATCAGGGGTGGAAATAAGACTCCCATTGCATAGCAGTTTGATCCATTCCTCATTTTGCTGTTTGTTTAATAACACACCTGAGCTTGTTACCTGTACACTGTGGCTAATCAGGCTTATTTTAAGACCTGGAATGGAGGAGACTGTGATGCAATAGGAGTCTGATTTCCATCCCTGCTGCAGTTCTCTTTAGAAGTTTGTATAAATCTGTCACAAGATGGCGTATGTGGTGACATCAGACCAGGAAGACAGACGCACAGGGCTGGGGTGTGGAAGCACTTTTTGCAAACAGGAAAGAAAACACTAAATCCAAACAAAACGTCACAAAGGCCAAAACAGACAGACAAACGGACAACCCGGAACAAAACAGACCTGTATCGTGCTGGGGTCTAACCAGCATGCGTAGCTATTGTTTTTCTTTTTAGTTGTCTATCTCTTTACCTCCTGAAACACTCTGAACACACCAACCCCCAAGTGAGACGTTTGTGCTGCTTTTATCTACAGCTGTACCGGGACTCAATTGCTAATTAATCATTCACTTGAATCCTGGCACAGTCTGCACGTGAACTCATTTGTGCAATCTCCGTGCCCACATATAAATACACACTTTACTCTGGACGTGAAGGGATTGTGCAATCCCTGTGCCTGAGTACAAATATACATTGTCGGTCACCCATGCTACATAGCCCACACTCCATGTACCTCTGCATAGATACATCTAACATAAACCAATACATACATACAGTGCCGAGAAAAAGTTTATGAACCCCTTAGGATTTTCACTTATTTCAAACCTAAAATGTTATTAGATCTTAATCCAAGTCTTAATAATAGATAAAGATAACCTGATTAAACAAATAACACAAAAACATGACACTTTTTCAACATTTATTTATCCACAAATGATTCAACATTCAATATCAATGTGTGAAAAAGTATATGAACCTTTAGCTTCAGTAACTGGTGGAACCCCCTTGAGCAGCCTTGACTTCAACTAAACGTTTCCTCTAACTGTTGGTCAGTCTCTCACATCGGTTTTGAGGAATTTTGGCCCATTCCTCCTTGCAGAACTTGATGACATTTGAGGGCTTCCTTGCATGGACAGCTCGCTTCGGGTCCTGCCACAACATTTCTATGGGATTTAGGTCCGGACTTTGACTAGGCCATTCAAAAATGCTGAATTTCTTCTTCTGCAGCCATTCTTTTGTAGATCTGGTGGTATGTTTAGGATCATTGTCTTGCTGCATGACTGACTTTTGGTTCACTTTCAGCTCACAGATGGCTGGCCTGGCCTTCTCCTCCAGAATTTTCTGATACTATGCAGAATTCATGGTTGTGTCAATGATGGCAAGCCGTTCAGGTCCTGAGGCAGCAAAGCAGCCCCAAACCATCACACTCCCACCACCATGCTTGACGGTTGGTTTTTCTGTTCAAACGTAGTGTTTGGTTTTCGCCAAAACAACGTTTCTCAATGAGGCAAAAAAAGTTCTACCTTTGCCTCGTCTGTCCAGAGAACATTGTTCCAGAACTCTTGAGGATCATCCAGGTGCTTTTTGGCAAACTTGAGACGAGCATTCATGCTCTTCTTAGTGAGCAGTGGTTTCCGCCTTGCTACTCTGAATCCCATTTTTGTGACTTTCTGATGGTGGAGTCATGAACACTGACCTTAGCCAAGGCGAGAGTGGCCTACAGGGTTTTTTGTGACTTCCTTGATGTTTTTCCGGTTTGTTCTTGGAGAGATTTTGGTAGGACGACCGCTCCTGGGTAGAGTGATTGTGGTCTTCAACTTTCTCCATTTGTAGACTATCTGTCTGACAGTGGATTGGTGGAGCCCCAAATCCTTAAAAATGGTTTTGAACTTCAAATTGTTCGTGTTAGTTCAACTCCGAGTTAGCCTTCGTCATACGGGCGGTTATTGTAAAACAGAGCTTCAGCGTTCGAGCCAGATTGTCATGAGACGCTGGCTTTGAGCACAGAAAAGAATCCCAGGTTTGGGGTTTACGTTTCCTTTCATTCAATTTACATTTAGCACTTCCCATGTGTTCTGCAATGGTGTACCTACGAGTGTAATCCACAGCCATACTGCATTAAGCACAAAACAGCACATTAGCCGTGAAATCAGTCTTTGCCAAACTCCTTGACACGATCTTTACGGGTGATTGTTATTGGTTTTGGCATCTTTGAACAGCTCTGGATACCGACTGAAGTAAACTGAAGCCTCGTTCAACACTGATCTTGAATACCGGAAGCAGTTTTATTAGATGGGTATGTTTATGTAAATGTAAAGCACAGTTGCCTGTGTTAATGTTGATATGTGGTACGTGTATTGATTTGGTTATTATCAAACCTTGCATGTTTTTTGCCCCTCCCCAAACAGAAAACAAAAAAATCTCCGGCTTCATAGAAAATCTGCGTTTTTATTCCACAGCAAACGGATTCGTAGGATCCCTGCTATTGAGCTACTTAATCAAACTGGTCCTGTGATACGAAAAGGAAGCCCTCAGTCTGATTTGTGTTCATATACACCACCCACTCTATATATCACGGGTGTTGGGGTCCAGTATAAATCCGCTACATAGCGAGGACTGCGATACAGTGAGAGACCCATAGAAAAACAAATAGACTGACACATACTGTACAACCGCTCCCTTGTTTTTTCAGGGGCGTCAGGGTCCGGTATAAATCCTCTACGCAACCTGCTTTTTCTCATTATTCTTATAAAAAGCAGCACACTGTTTTAATTCATACAGCCTAGGGTAACTGCTTCTCATCAACTTCAGTCTCCAATTCATTTAATGAGTCTTCCTCTTTTTCAAATGCACAAACTCGCTGCATTGAAAGAATCCATTCCCAACAACAACATAGGAGGCTTGTTGCTATGGAGCTGACGTCACTGCCCTGTGGCTTTTGCTATTGCATTGTTGCCACACGTGAACACCTCATTGGCTAAAATAAAAACCGCTTCAGCAAGTACATATTTAAATTGTTTTGTGTTATTGTGCAGTACGTGTGTATATGATAACAGTACGATATTAATGCTTTGTTTTTAATTGTTTTGTATATTGTTGTTTTGTGGTGTGCAGTGTGAAATAAAACGAACAGTAATTCTAAGTGCCTGTGTATATTGCAGCTAAGGCATATGCAATTAGACAGTAAAAATTGGGAGCCAACTCCGGGACGGGGATATATCCGAATCCGCAGTATAACAAGGGGTGGGTGTATGTAAAGGCCGGCCCTGGTCCCGGGTTGCAGCCCCGGGGCCACATTGAAATAGTGGCCTACATCTAGAGCAGCCCTGGGCTGCCTTTTCTTTTTTGCAGCGTTCACATATGAGAAAAGGGGGCCCTGCATCCCTTAACTCACAAGTGTGAGGGGTCTTGGTTGCCCATTCAGTGATACATGGAGACTGGCGGAAAGGCCGCCAGTCATTCTGCTCCTCGAATCCTGAGTGTTTGAGGATGAGTCTCGGAGACTCTCCGCCAGTCATTCTGCTCCTCGAATCCTGAGTGTTTGAGGATGAGTCTCGGAGACTCTCCACCAGTCATTCTGCTCCTCGAATCCTGAGTGTTTGAGGATGAGTCTCGGAGACTCTCCCCCAGTCATTCTGCTCCTTGAATCCTGAGTGTTTGAGGATGAGTCTCGGAGACTCGTCGCTGCATATTTTCTAAGAAGGAAACTGCTTTAAATTGCAGTTGATATTTTTGGCCTAACGCTCTCTTGCTTCTTGTTCTCAGGTCACCGATAAGAACTATATGCAGTTCTTGAATAGCTGGCATGAAGAAAACAAACCCCACGTGCTGCTGTTTGATCAAGTGCCTGTTGTACCTCTCTTATATAAGGTGGGCTGTCCTTCCTTTGAATGAAAGATGTCTAATGCAAGCTACTTTACAATTACAGAACTTGTAGATGTCGTAAAGAAAAATCTTTAATAATGTACTGTGTACTTGTTTTACGCGCAGATTTAAGTGTCCCATATTGAGGAACAATTCAAACTCCATGTCCTCTCCAATAACAATTCTCTCCCAAAACAGCTGACAGCTTTTGCCTATAAAGATTATGTCCGGTTTGGATACGTCAACCAGGGTCTGTTTGAAACGGAGACTTTGATCCAGCAGTACAAGATCAACACATACGCTCCCACCATGTTACTCTTCAAGGAGCGCACGGACAAGCCTGCTGACATCATCCAGGTGTCTAACATCTCTTTGAACTGAATTGTGTGGTTCTGTATGATGCAAATGGGAGGTTTATAGATTTGCAGTTGGCATGTATGCATCCTTCTATAGTCTAATAGTAGATACACATCCCGTTTGATATTTGCCCTTGTTTTTTTGTTTAGAGTTAAATATATTTGAATGTAAACCAGCTTTTATATTGTGCAAACATGTTAAGTTACAAATGTATCATTGTTAGTTTAACACTTTTTAATACAGTAATGTACGAAATTGACTCTCTTAAATTTCTATACAATAGGCATTATAAAGTTTATAATTAAGCCCTGAAGTGTCCCAATCTGACAGCAATTTTTGATTGCGTTTTATAAAAAATAAAAACACAAACTCCATAATGTTTTATTGTACAACCAATATTTCTAGAAGTAATATGTGCTTATCAGATTTTAAACACAGAAGCAAAAAAGAAAAACTACATTTGAATACTGGTAATTGACCCCATTAGTGTGACCAAGCCCAAATAAAAGGATTTCGCAGCTCCAGTTCTATAGGAAACAAGCCTAGCTGAAGTTGTATCCATGACACACACACTAACCCACCCATCTCCTCCAGATGAGTATGTTGCTGTGCCAATAAGCCTTGGTCAAATCTGGAGACATTCTGAAGATTCATTGGGCTCTTTTCCTGTCTTTCAGGCTAGAGGCATGAAGAAGCAAATCATTGATGAGTTTGTTTCTAACAATAAGTTCCTCTTGGTTCCCCGACTTGTAAACCAGAAGCTCTTCGAGGAGCTGTGCCCAGTGAAGCAGTTCCATCGGCGGAGAAAGTAAGAGCTCAGCTGTTAGCAGGTCCTTGTTTCTTCTAGAAATGGGAGTTGTGAAAAAACAAAGCATCCATGGTAGCATATTCTCAAGGTTATGTCATATCAGGTTGACTAATGTAAAGTGAGACAAATCAAAGGGGGGGGGGGTGTTGCACTTGCACAAGCTCAAGCTCCTGCTGGATGCTGAGTTAACTTGAGCTGGAGCAGCAGTGGCAGTGGATGCCAATGCTGAAGGATAGATTAATAGTATGAGCCAAGTATGGAGCCAGCTTATTCCCATACTGGCAAACTAAACTACAGAGCAGGTAGCAGATTCAGCCATACAAATCCAGTCCAAGATGTCTCTGGACAAAACGGCTGTGATAATTAGGACATGGAATGTCAAGTCCTGCTCATCAGAGACAAACTGTTCAGATCTCGTGACGAGCTTCTATATGTACCCTGTGTTTTAGGTATTGTGTCCTGTTGGTAACAAGTGGAGAGGACTCCTTTAACAATGGAATAGAGGAATTCCTCTCGTTTGCTGCTTCTAACACCAAAGAGATTTTTAGGTTTGCCTATGTCTATCAGAAACAGCAACAAGCCTTGTGTGATGTGTTGCTGAAGGACAAAGAGAGCGTCCCATCTCAGGTACTGTATACCTGGCTACATTGTTCAGGGCATTGCAGAACAATAGCGAAGGAAATGAGCTGGAATCCTATCACTGAATGACAAATTGGTAGAGTTAATGGTCAGTCTTCTTGCAGCGTGACTCTTCTATAACTATCATCATTGTAATATCAGCTTTTATGAATGATCCCATGGCACTTAACCATTCAAATGTATAAAAGAATGGAATGGTAGAACCCATCAAAACACTTTACAGAAAATAAATCAAAATAATATAGAAACAAGGTGTCAAGGCCATCTAACGAAGCGTTGTATTGGCTCTGCCGCTCCCCCAGGTTCAGGAGGCAAAACAAGCAGTTACTGGTTCACCTCGTCATGCTGCAGCGCACCCTACTGGCCAGGCTCCCTGTGAGCTTGAGCAAATGTGTTCATGTATTTCTTATTTGTAGGTTTTAATTCTGGAGAGGCGCAACACAGCAGGAAAAGTGAGCTATAAATCAGTGCCGGGCGGGTGGAATGGAAGTGAAGAAGAGAAGTCTCAGCTCCAGGAACAGCTGGAGCTGCTGCAGAAGGACTCTGCTTTCCTCACCAGCGTTGCTGTACTTCCAGAGCTCAACAACGAGTTTGCTTCTGTAAGTTTCATGACTTCAAAGTATTTCACCTGTATTACAAGAGAGTAAAACATCCCGTTTACAACAAACCAATGACTTTACCTTTGTATCTTGTATTATATGTGTCAAAAAGCTCTGCCTGTGATATTCTTTGAGTGCTGGATGCAGAAGCAGCTATCTTTAAGTCAGTGTTATCTCTGTGGTGCAGGGGCTATGTGTATTGTTCAGATCCACCCCTTTTTTTTTCGGCTTCTGTCAGCTCCTATCTGTCTCACTCGGCCATTGAAAGGTTTTCTCTGCTTTTTTCCGGAGACAAAACGACTAGGGACCTGTGTTTGATGTCTTTTTGATGTCGGACAGGGTCTGACATCGGACTGGAAAGGGAAGATTGTACTGCTGGACCTGGTCCCACATAGGACCGCAAAGGGTTAATGTTTTAGCTGATGGTGATGGAACGGCTCAGTGGTAGTACTAGTCACAATAATGCTACCATTTTACAAGCAGTGTGTCTGATGAATGTTCAAGGTATCTTTTGGATATCACAGGTTTGCAAAGCATTCATTGTTCGAGGTTATTTGGAATTGCATTAACCCTTAACTACCCGGTGCCTAGTGACAGCATATCAAAAGGTCATTGCTAACTACAAAAATAGTTTAGTTTGGGCTCCTAACCTGTGTTCTGTCTGGAGATTTTAGTTTAGTTTTGCAGTATTTTTCACTCTTGTGATTGTTCTATTTTAGATGTTTCTTCTGCAGTGGATCTATGCTGCGTATGACTATGTCTCCCAGATTGGTGATGATTTACTGCACAACAACTGGTATGGACGTCTACAGTATCAAACACCTTGGTCCCTCACTTCACATCCTTTTGGAACATTGTTGCATTGCAAACTTGCATAATCTAGTTTTTCTGCACTGAAACTCTATTCCCATTTTACCCTGCCTTTCTCTGCGTGTCTGCACTTGCATGAGCTCAGTGAAAACGCCGTGGCCTATATTCTCCCCTGTTGACAAACCGCATGCACATAGTAAAGTATTACATGGAAAACCAGGGCAAAAAGCTCTTGAACAGAGTTAGACACTCACACTAATCTTGGTGGAACAGAGTTATACTCTCACTAATCCTGGTTGAACAGAGTTACACTCTCACTAATCCTGGTTGAACAGAGTTAGACACTCGCACTAATCCTGGTTGAACAGAGTTAGACACTCGCACTAATCCTGATTGAACAGAGTTACACTCGCACTAATCCTGGTAGAACAGAGTTACACTCACATTAATCCTGATTGAACAGAGTTAGACCCTCGCACTAATCTTGGTGGAACAGAGTTACACTCGCACTAATCCTGATTGAACAGAGTTAGACACTCACACTAATCTTGGTGGAACAGAGTTACACTCGCACTAATCCTGATTGAACAGAGTTACACTCGCACTAATCCTGATTGAACAGAGTTACACTCGCACTAATCCTGATTGAACAGAGTTACACTCGCACTAATCCTGATTGAACAGAGTTACACTCGCACTAATCCTGATTGAACAGAGTTAGACACTCGCACTAATCTTGGTGGAACAGAGTTACACTTGCACTAATCCTGATTGAACAGAGTTAGACACTCGCACTAATCCTGGTAGAACAGAGTTACACTCGCACTAATCCTGGTAGAACAGAGTTACACTCGCACTAATCCTGATTGAACAGAGTTAGACACTCACACTAATCTGGAACAGAGTTACACTCGCACTAATCCTGGTTGAACAGAGTTACACTCGCACTAATCCTGATTGAACAGAGTTAGACACTCACACTAATCTTGGTGGAACAGAGTTACACTCGCACTAATCCTGATTGAACAGAGTTAGACACTCACACTAATCCTGATTGAACAGAGTTACACTCGCACTAATCCTGATTGAACAGAGTTACACTCGCACTAATCTTGGTGGAACAGAGTTACACTCTCACTAATCCTGGTTGAACAGAGTTAGATACTCACCTTTTTTGGTATAATTAAGAAATCGTAGTCATCACAGCATGAGAAAGTCTCAACTCTGCAGGGTTACTTTTACTAGCTGTTCCTGTAGCTGTATTGGACAGGGACTGATTCAGTTGTTTAAATACATATTTTATTCAGGGAAGTTATGGCACCCAGGAGTTCTCACCTTATTCCCTATTTGTTTGCTTTGTAGGCGTGAAATGATGCCTCTCCTGTCCTTGATCTTCTCTGCACTCTTCATCTTGTTTGGAACAGTTGTTATTCAGGCTTTCAGGTAAGTTAGGATTCGCATTTTATTGTCTTCAGGAGCATTTAAAAAAAATATATATATATATATATACACACACACACACACACACACACACACACACACACACACACACACACACACACAGTAGTACTTCGCGTATCTGACTGCGGTGGGACCAGTGTATAGACAGATATGTAAATTAAATACCATTACACACAGCTGTAACAGTTACTATATTCACGCAGTTATTGTTTTGAGATTCGGCTTTTATTAGGGAGCTCCCCTAAATCCTTTGATTAGAAAGATAGAGGGAAAGTAAAAGTGTGTGTTCCACTAATCTCCTACATATCCTAATCACTAATCTCCTACATATCCCTGTTACTTCTGCTAAATAAAATCTATGCTTGGCTTTATTTAATGTTAGGTCTAATAAACCTCCCTAGTCAGGGATTTTATTGTGGACTATAACCTTGATATTGTGTCTGAGTTGTATCTGATATTGTATTTGAGTTGTATCTGAATCTGAGAGTTGTAATTGGTGCACAGATATAGTTCTAATCTGCACTTTTCATGGAAAAGCCATCAAGCTAAAGCTAGGAAAGATCTTCATACTGTTCTAACCTGAGTGAAACAAATAATCCCAGGGTTCTTTTTAGTTCCACAGATACATTAGTGAATCCACCTTCTAATGCTTCTACCCGCACCATTGGCTCCTCTCTTACTGCAATGACCTCTTCAAGTTTTTCCAAAATAAAATACTTGACATTAGAGATCACATTTTACACACTCCTAGGACAGACCATTTTTTCTTCCCTGAACCTATTAGACCTGATAGAGTGACGTTTGGAGGCTTTTTCTCTGATTACCTTACAAGACCTGACCGCATTAGCCCTGCAAAAACAAAAACAAAACAACCTCCACCGTAAAGCCCTTAGCAATTATAAGCCAATACCCAATCTGCCATTTTTATCCAAGGTTCTAGAGAGAGTTGTTACTAATCAATTGCACAAGTTTCTAACTTGTAATACTGTATTTAAGAAATTCCAGTCTGGATTTCGTGCTGCAGAAAGCACAGAGACTGCCCTTGTTAAGGTAGTAAATGATCTTTTGACATCTTAGTGCTGCTTTTGGTACTGTGGCCCATTCCACTGTATTGAATTGTCTTGAACATTTAGTGGGTTTGTCAGGAGGGTCTTGTCTTGGTTTAGGTCTTATCTTTCTAATAAGTTCCAGTTTGTCTCTATTGGGGAGATGAAGTTAGTATTTAACAGTTTTATTAGAATGGATTCATTTAACTCTCTGTAAAGCACCTTGGGGTCATTGTGACGTAAGGTGCTGTATAAATGTGACACGCTTGCATTAGTTTTGGCTCATATACGTACGCATTAGCCAGGTGCATAGGGTTTAAGTAAAAACCTCTGCATTCTGCATTAGCACTGCACACGTGGGTGACGTTGCTGAAGAGCGTGATCATGGTGGATAAACGGTCAGGGCGGATTACTGTATATTCAGTTGTGATTTTTCTTTATTTCAGTGACTCGAGTGACGAAAAACAAACCAAGCCAAAGACAAAAGACGAGCCGCAAAATAATTCTGAGAATGGCTCCCCCAACGCAAACACATCCAGGTAGGGACACTGCAGCTGTGAATCCTACCGTGTAAGTGACATCACAGAAAAAACATCTGAGGAGACGCATTTCATTTCTTTATTAAACTGCATTTACACCAGCCAAGCTGCCTGTAAAAACATCATTTGCATTGTAATAGGTTTGAACCAAAGTTGTGTAAGTGGTTGTCAGAGCAGCAGAGATGTGTTACTAGCAGGCTGGTCGAGTTAAATACATTAGCACCGGGCTGTGCTTATTGAATACTGTTTGCCATCTTTACATATTTAAGGTCTGGTACTTGAATGGATTTGCATGCTATTGAAAAGGAAATGGAACAGAATAGACCAAACCTCTGTTTACAAATGCTAGGAAACCACATGCGCACGCATAGCCTTGGTTGCAAAATACTTGCCAGCTTCACTAACTAGATTGCATTGCACAAAAGCTGGTACCACAGTGTGTCACCATTAACCCCCCAACACTATACCCTCCATGCAGTAGAAATGCTGCATAGAATGGCATTTCTTCCATCCACTTGAGACGCAGTGTTGCAGGGGGACGGGTTACTGGTTACTGTACCAGCTGTGCTGAGAGACGTGTTTGAGAGTCCTATTGGGGTTACAGGGGTGCCTTTATACTTCAGAGTTTTAAACAGTCGCCAGCATGTGATGACTGACATGCAAACAAGGAGAATACAGTATATTAAGAGAACAGTCATTTGTATATGCATGTTAATGTAGAATTAAAGTTATATAAAGTTGTTATAGCAAACAAACCAAAACCCCATGTCCATTAGCCCCCTGCTGTATTTTCGGCTGATTGTCTGTCTTTCAGGTTAACAGTTTAATGTGCTGCTTAATGTCTCCCCTTTACAGCAGGGCTCCAAAGAAAAGCTTTGTGGAGGTGACGGAGCTGACGGATATTACCTACACCAGCAACCTGCTTCGTCTGAGGCCGGGCCACATGAATGTCGTGCTCGTTCTCACCGATGCTACCAAGAACGCTCTGCTCAGCAAGTTTGCAAAGGAAGTCTACTCCTTTACTGGGTTGGTAGGGCTATGCCCACAGTACGGGTTCGCAAACACTGAATCTCAACACATTTCAAGCAAATTAGACCAACCATGTTCTACAGTTTCACAAATGTCAATCCATACTTCTATTCATAAAAGTCTGCAACCTTGTAATATTAATAACTAGACCGCGTTCCTTGTACCAAACACACTGGATGGATTGTTAATACAGTATTACTACGTTGCAAAGTAGTGAACAGGGATTCGAAATGGAGCTGGAACCGGAACGATAAACGAAAATATATAAAATTGCAAACAAAAAACGAAACAAAATTATTACGTTCTGGAACGAAAACGATATTCAAGAGTTTGTTTGTCGGTTAATAACGTTTTTTTTTTTTTTTCTGTTCCCTTTCAGCATGGTCTGTTTGTCTCTTTTCATTTGTTTTCAAACATACAATCATTTGAAAAAAAGTGTTCTTCTCGTAGTCTACATCTCAGTGGTTAATGAACTCCAAAACTTAAGGACCATTCACTAGAAAAACTAATGCCTACGTGTTCCCGACTCAGAATGTAGTGTTCTTTTCCTTTGTTTTAGGTATTCGTTCTTACCCCTTCCAGCGGGTTAAGTTCTTTGAAATTTTGTTTTTACATTTCGTAAGCTTGTCGGTTTAACGACGCAGTTCGAGTCAAACGTTCATAATAACTGAAGAACGGAAAAAAATCAGGTTTGAATCCCTGCGGCTCTAGTGAAACTATGCTTGATACGATAAAGCTGTTATCTGTTAAGTTTCCTTTGACAAAAGGAACTGTTTTAATTATAGCAGAATTCTTGTATTGAGAATTGTAACTGTAATCACAAGAACAGCTCTTTTAGATCATTGTTAACCGTCTTCATCAAAATTTTAAAGTCACTTTTTGTGACTACAAAAGACATTGTAACCTTATTGCAGTTACTCAGATTTCCTTTATTATTTATTTTTTGAGCAGTAAAAGCCAGCACTGTCCAGTAAGCTGTCGCTTAGATCCTGTCACTTTCTGGCTAATGCACTCTTGACAGTGCTGGTGTGATCCGTATCGAATCACGACCTGCACACACTGATCTGTATCGACTCGCGACCTGCACAGGCTGATCCGTATTGTGTCATGACATTAGTGTATCGTTACACCCTAATTGCAAACATCATCAAGGTAAAAAAACAATACAAATTTAAATTTCAGCTGGTTGCTTGTGTTTCATGATTTCTCTCCTGTGTTCCCAGGAGCCTCACCTTGCACTTCTCCTTTCTGAACCTGGACAAACACAGCGAGTGGATGGAGTCCCTTCTGGAGTTCGCTCAGGACGCTGTGCAAATCGACAGCGACGAGGACGACAGCCAGCACAAAGCGGACTACACGGGATACGTGTTGGCTTTGAATGGACACAAGAAGTACCTGTGCTTATTCAAACCCGTGTACACTGGGGAGGACCTCCACAAGGACGGCAGCACCAGAGCCTCTTCATCCTCCAGAGACGAAGCAGCGACTCGCAAGAAAACGGCTTCATCCAGTCTGCAGATCCACCACAAACTAGACAGGCTGGGCTTGTGGATGGAGAGGCTACTGGAGGGAACATTACCCAGATACTATATCCCATCCTGGCCGGGACTGGACAAAATGACTACATCCAAATAAACATAGCAATGATTTCCATTCGCTCAATAATACCTGTTCTGCTTACCCGACTAGGAGAAAGCACTGCATTTCTGACTCCACTCCATTTTATTGTTTAGCTAAAAAGTGTACTTGTAAATAGCTGGCATTGCATTGTCTGTGTGTGTTGGGGAGCTGCACCAGGGGTCATTGTGTTCTCATGGTTTCTCTAGCAAGCTCACTGTTGCAACCCTCCTTGAGTAGGGTGGCGATATTCACAAAGAATATCCAAGCCAGTCATGTTGTAAGTGTTGAATATTGAGAATAAGCAGCAAGGTTTTAAATTAATTGCTAACCTCTTCAGTGGAGGTACAATAGTCTCCATTATGGATTTGTTGTTTGTTTTATTTGTTTTCCTGAATTTTTCACTTGAACTCAGCTGAAGCCTGTGTGAGCATGTGGCTTCTAGTCTTCATTTGTATGCATTCATAGTAAAAGGAACCCACGGCTTCCTGTGTGCAGTTTAGGGGAGGATCCCTTTTTTGTAACACAAAAGTGCAGGAGACGTGGCTTCACCGAGTCGAAGTGAATAGCACAGGGAGCGAGCGTGTTCTAATCTTACTCCATTGATGTTTCTGAAAAAGGAGTGGGCGATCATGCTCCATTCATACATAATGTTTTAATTTACCAACCCCACAATGGCTGAGGGTTTTACTTCTTGCTAGTTGACCAACCCTCTGGGGTAAATTTAAATAAAATAGTTCACAGTCACAGGAAATTGTTTTAACCAGAAATGTACAATTATTTCCAAACTCAAACTCCAGACAAGATTATATTTTAAACAAATTTAGCTTAAAGTTGGTTTAAAATACAAATCTCCATCAGGAACTGGAGTATTGTAAAGCTTATAAGAATCATCTTAGGCATGACTGTTAATGAAAAGCTGCAAAAGGTGTTTTTTTCATTTCAGTAATTCAGTTGAATCCCACCAATGGTACCCACTGTATAACCCTCTATTGACACATTCCTTGTTAATGCAACACACTTTTTAGTTATTAATTTTTTTTAAATGCCTTAAATAGACTGCTACTTTTTTGCAGCAGCAGTCTGGAGTTAAGTTTCATGGTATGTTGTGGGAATGTGTTAATAAAGAGTTAAGAGCTCGCAGCGCCTTCGTATTTGAATGACAGAGCAGGTGATTTCCAATGCAAATGACTCAAACATTGTGGTGCATGTGTATTTAGATTTTTAAATTTAGTTTTTCTTGTAAATTTTTGCTGATCAAAAAAATGCACACTGCTCTTGTAAAAAATGTCAATCTTGTTGAACACACAAGTCAGGAAAAGCAGTTGCTGAGAACAAAAGCAGGTTTTACAAAAGCACCGAAAATAGCAACTGCTATGAAACAATATAAAAAATCAAATACATGTTTAATAAAACAGTCATTTTATGAGCTACGATTTACAGGAATAATTTCGCCAGTGCTAATTCTTTTGAATGTTTCCTTGATAAACTTATTTGCATTTTGATTTGGCATGCATTGGATTACCTAATTCACCATTGCTTCAGATTCTTCTAAATGCTCAGCTACTGCATGTTAGCTGTTTGGTCACCTTTTAGATGCCTAATTTATTGTGCTGTAATCAGAAACAACAGCAGCTTCATAGACAATGCACCACTGTGAGGTTCCCTAGTGTATGAGAAGTATACAACAAATAGTACTGTAGATTGTATACCAGGAGGCTGGGGGTGTGATGCTTTTTAAAATAAAAAGGGAAAATTTAGTACATGGGCAGAGATGTAAAAGTTCATATGCAGATCTAATATTATTTAGAAGTTACGCTTGTTTTATGTGTAAAGGCCTCTTGATGGGAGAAGAGATTTGTATGTTTTGCACTGTTGGATTAATGTGTGATAACTAATTAAAGTAATTTTTTTTTTTCCTATTATCTCATGCAATACAAAGGTCATGTTGTGGTTTATATATGTTGCATCAATGTTCCAGAACTAAAATAAAGTAGCGTTTTTAAAAGTAAAATTTTCTCTCGATTGGTTTGTTTATAGAGCCTGGGACTGTAGGCTAGTGCTCTGACTAGGAGTTCAGGAGCTGCTCTTCAGTTCAAATTGCCTGTCAGGCATATGTAATGAATGTAACTAGAACTGGAGCGCAGTTTCCAGACACAGGCAAATACTGACTGGTCTTAAGAACCACTCAGAATTATTGAAGACATCATAGAAAGGTATGGGGACAAAAAATAAATTTAAGCTACTTCCTCTTAAGAGTTATGATTTGAACGAACAACCTTTAGGACCACAGTTGAGTTTGCTCACAGGCTGTAAGTCCTTTCCTCTCGGGTCAGGACGAGGAGGGACTGATGAAGATGGGAGGCAGGGTTAGAGAGGAGCTACTCTGGAGCTCAGACACTCCACAAACTAGGAGGCTTTATCAGTCAGCCCACATCCTGTATACCTTTCAACAAAGTAACAAGGTTTTGCATGGTATTTATTTATTAAGAAAAAGATAGCAGGTGACATAATCAGGAACGTTTAAATTCATTTTTTGTGAATATCGAATAAAAAATGTTATATTGTGTTTCTTAAATTTAGATCAATAAAATACAGGTTTGACATGTTTAACAAGGGTTGCTTATGACATGTTATAATTCTGAAAAGTGTGTTCAACAGAATCTGAAGATGGCTTGAAAGATCAGAAGTATTTTATTTTTGGAAGAACGCACATCATTTCAAATAGCAGGTTGGCAGCAGTCAAGGCTGTGTTACCTAAACAAAACCAAAGAAAGAAGAAATACATATTAATCATCTTTAAACACAAAATAAACTTAGAAGAAATACATATCAATCATCATAACAAAACAAAACTGGAGTGTTTCTCTTGCAAATTAGGGAGACTGGAAAATGACTTTAAAGTATGTATATACATACACATTGAAAATTGTCTCAATCTTGGATTCTTCAAAATAGCCACCCTTTGTCTTAATAACAGCCAAACAAACACGAGGCATTCGTTAACGAGTTTCAGCAGGAAATCACCCGACATGTGTTCCCAGCTCTTCTGCAGCAATTCCCAGAGATGTAGGGCACTTGTGGGTAGCTTTGCTTTGACTCTTCTGTCCAGTTCATCCCCTACAAATTCTATGGGATTGAGGTCTGGAGATTGGGCAGGCCAGGTCAATAGATTGAGATGTCCTTCACTTTCCTTCTTCGCCAGATAGTTCTTGCACAACTTTGAGGTGTGTTTCGGATCATTATCTTGCTGAAGAATGAAGGACTGCCCAACTAGCTGTAATCCTGATGGAATGGCATGCCTCTGAAGTATGTTATGGTAGCAATGCTGCTTGAGCTTGCCATGGACTTGCTAAAGATCACCAACTCTGTCACCAGCAAAGCAACCCCAGACCATGACACTGCCTCCTCCATGCTTGACAGTGGGAACCACACATGCAGAACTCATGCACTCACCCTCTCTGCGTCTTACAAATACTCGGCAGTTGGACCCAAATATTTCAAATTTTGACTCATCGGTCCATAAGACTGACTTCCACTCCTCTAACGTCCAGTTTCTGTGTTTTTTGGCCCAGGTAAGTCTCTTCCTCTTATTCTGCACTCTTAACAATGGTTTCTTGGCAGCAGTTCTTCCAGTTAGGTCAGCTTCACACAAACAGTTGATGTTGAAACAGCTGTACTTCTAGTAGCATTTAGCAGGGCTTGTATTTCAGTGGCAGTTAATCGCCGGTTTCGCAGACTTATGACTGAATGAACTTGTTCTCTGATTCTGAGGTCATCCTTGGCCTGCCTGACCTTGTTCGGTCATCATGAGTGCCAGTTTCTTCAAATCGTTTGATGGTCTTGGACACAGCAGTTACACTTGCAAAGTTCTCGTGACTTGTCTTAAAGATTGACCTTCATTTCTTAAAGTAATTACAGACTTACAGTCTTTTTTCTTTGCTTAACTGAGCATATTGAGCCATTTTCTGCTCCCTTACATTCAGGAATGACAAACTTGTGCCTCTGCTACCTATATTTATAGTAATCATGGACCCTCACCTGTTAACAATAATGGGTGACAAAAGGTTAATTAGGTAACATGCTAGTTAACTCAGAGAACATCTAACAAAGACACTTTTATACTTAGGCCAGTGTTCTACACATTTCAGACTTTTAACTGACTTGGGCTTCAGACTGAAATCCCCTTGCTCTGAATTTTTGAACGCTATTCACTTATGATTATCAGCTTATATAAGTACACGTATCATATAATGAAATATTAAGTGTTTATAGACAACTTTATACAGTTAAAAGCATAGATAATCATGAAAAACCTGGTTTCAAGCAGGTGTACTCAATACTTTATATATATATATATATATATATATATATATATATATATATATATATATATATATATTTAACATTTACACACACACACATGCACACACTAATACAATACTCAGAGCTAATGGATTTAATCAAATATTTAAAAAATATATATCAAACTAAATCATAGAAAATGTGAACAAAAATACAGATCAAAGAATCATGATAAGTTTTCATTATGAAACATGACACACTGTCAAAATGAAAACAATAGAAAGTTAGTATCTGGTATGCCCTCCTTGAGCATTAACACAATCCTGGCAGCGTTGATGCATAGACCTGATCAGCCTCTGGCCAGACTGCTGTGGGATGTTCCACCACTCCTCCTGTGCAGCTGCAGCCAGCTGGTGAAGGTTGGCTGGTCACGGTTGTCTCCTGTGGATGGCACTGGTATTATCAGCACCATGCTTGATTGTATGTATGGTGTTCTTTTCTTTGTACGCCTCAGCAGACTTTCTCTAAACGTAGCGACTATCAGCGTGACCAAATAGCTTGATTTGTTTCATCACTGCACAAAACCTTTGACCAGAACTCATAACCATCATTCAAATGCTGTTTTGCAAACTTTAAGCGATTGTCCTTGTGATGTTTTCCTAAGAGTGGCTTTTTCTTTGGCCTGTGACCATTGAGACCTTCACCATGCAATACTGGACCTATGATTGAAATGTAAACACCAGTCCCACTTACAGCAAATTCACTTTGAATACCTTTGGCAGTCAATCTTGGATTGTTATTAACCTTCCTCACAATTCTTCTACTTGTTCTTGGTGAAAGAACCTTCTTTCTTCCAGACCGAGGGAGCTTTGTGACAGTACCATGAGTCTTGCACTTCTTGATAACAGAAACAATAGTTGAAATTGGGATACTCAAATGCTTGGAGATCTTCTTGTATCCTTCTCCAGCTTTATGACATTAAATAATGTTGTGCCTAAGGTCTTCAGATAGCTCTTTACTTTTTCCCATATTGACTTATTGGTAATGACAGCAATCATCCTATGCCTAACCCTTTTATACTCTCTAAGCATGTTCACCTACAACCAACAGTTTCAGACTTTTCTAGAATTAGGTTCTACATTATCATATTGAAATTTCTAGCACATTGTAGACAATACTATCATAGCATCAAAGGGTATGAATACTTTTGAGTAAACATTTTTGGAGTTTTGCAAAAAAAAAAAAAAAAAAAAAATGCTGAAATAAATAATTGTAGACATCTATTTCTTGTAACTTTTTCCTCATCCACAAAAACAAAACTTTGCTACAAAAAATTGTACCTAAAATTCTTTGTTTTTGACAAATTTCTAGAAATTATACGTTTCCATTGGGGGATATAAACTTCTGACTACAACTGTCTATATGCAATAGTATATGTCGAATATAGGGACGCCTCAGAGCGTTGTGCTGCATGAGACGAAGTGCCTGCAACCCTGAGAATACAGGGACGCCTCAGAGCGTTGTGCTGCATGAGACGAAGTGCCTGCAACCCTGAGAATACAGGGACGCCTCAGAGCGTTGTGCTGCATGAGACGAAGTGCCTGCAACCCTGAGAATACAAGGACGCCTCAGAGCGTTGTGCTGCATGAGACGAAGTGCCTGCAACCCTGAGAATACAGGGACGCCTCAGAGCGTTGTGCTGCATGAGACGAAGTGCCTGCAACCTTGAGAATATAGGGATGCCTCAGAGCGTTGTGCTGCAGGAGACGAAGTGCCTGCAACCCTGAGAAGTCTGTTTATTCAACATATACAGACATCCTGAGGGCCTTACTGCATTTCTAATCCAGGTCAAACAGTGGATTTAAAGGCGTTGTGCTGCATGAGACGAAGTGCCTGCGTTTGAGAATTAGGGATTTTTGCAGATAATTGGTCACTCGAGTTTTAGTGTTACAGCTGTACATCTGTAACTGTAAACAAGATGGCTACCATTACTTTAAATTCTGTGAGGCAGCGCAGGGATTTAAAATATGTGACAAGCCTCTGTCTGTATCCATCCAATATACGGACAGCTGGAATCTTGCTCACTCGGTTTTATCAGCTGTTCATCTGTAACTGTAAACAAGATGCTACAGATACTTTAAATTCCTGGCAGCGCAGGGATTTAAAATATGTGACAAGCCTCTGTCTGTATATATATATATATATATATATATATATATATATATATATATATATATATATATATACACACACACACACACACACAGTACTCCCTAATGTGGGTCTTGGGGGACACACACTATGAGCACTGTAACTGAAGACCGTTATAAATGGGAGAGGAGGTGGGGGGCGCCACGGGACACAACACACATCTGACTGAAATACAAAATAAAATAACTCACTCTGTATAATGCACATATAGTGATGCATGCATAAAGCACCATGTTATCAACGCTATATTTTTTACAAAAAAAAATAAATAAATAAATAAGGTAACATTCATTTTAATTTGCAGTTTTTAAACTATAAATAGCCAGGCTAAATTGTGGTCGGAAGTTCAGTTTGAAGTGACAGACAAGCAAACCAAGTGCGAGAAGGAGAGCGGGTCGGGAGAGGGGAAGAGGGAATGGGCTCGCCCCAGGTTCGGCTGAGGGAGCGGGGCTGAAGCGAAGCTGAAGCGTTTCGTCGAGAAAGCCACAGCTCCTCTCACAGCAAAAAAGTTAATACATTAGGAAAGAACCATGTAATAGGCCTAATATTTATTTAGTCATAAAACGAATGCTGAGTAAGAGGTCTGTGTTATAAAGTGCCAGTGCAGCTTTTCTTTATTTCAGATACTGTATCAAAAGGGAGAGACAGAAACGGAAGTTAGACTGAGAAGTTGTTTACAGTTTGAATAACACTGGTACTGTATTTACTGTAGAAATATTGCATGAATCACTAATATAGGGAATTGGGGGACATGCTGTAGGAGTGTTATATCCGAGGCGCATTATAACGAGAGCCTTATAGCAAAGGAGCAATAAATATATAGATATATACTGATTCATATATAGATATGAATCTGTGGTTGGAAATACTGGCCTGTGATTGGTTAAAATCTCATCATAGGAGCAATAGGTTGAAATATTGCCTTAACATCATCCTTACACCATCGGGCAATAGTCTCCCTCTGTCATGAAAAATGACCCATATAGTAAAAGTATCCTGGTAGACAGTCATCGTGGTTTTAGGAAAGGGAGATTGTGTCTAACTAACCTGCTTGATTTTATTGCGGATGTAACATCAACAATGGATAATTGCAAAGCATATGACATGGTTTATTTAGATTTCCAGAAAGCTGTTGACAAAGTCCCGCATAAGTAATTCTGAACTAAACGCATTTGGGATTGAAGGAAAAGCATGCATGTGGATTAGGGAGTGGTTAACATGTAGAAATCAAAAAGTACTGATTAGAGGAGAAACCTCAAAATGGAACGAGGTAACCAGTGGCGTACCAGTATTAGGTCCTCTGCTATTCCTAATATACATTAATGATTTAGATTCTGGTATAGTAAGCAAACTTGTTAAATTTGCAGATGACACAAAAGTAGGAGGAGTGGCAAACACTGTTGTAGCGCAAAGGTTATTCAAAATGATCTAGACAAGATTCAGAACTGGGCAGACGCATGGCAAATGACATTTAATAGAGAAAAGTGTAAGGTACTGCACGCAGGAAATAAAAATGTACATTATAAATATCATATGGGAGATATTGAAATTGGAGAAGGAATCTATGAAAAAGACCTAGGAGTTTTTGTTGACTCAGAAATGTCTTCATCTAGACAATGTGGGGAAGCTATAAAAAAGGCTAACAAGATGCTCGGATACATTGTGAAAAGTGTTGAATTTAAATCAAGGGAAGTAATGTTAAAACTGTACAATGCACTAGTAAGACCTCATCTTGAATATTGTGTTCAGTTCTGGTCACCTCGCTATAAAAAAGATATTGCTGCTTGTGACAGAGATCGAATGACGCTTGATGTTAGATATCCTTCCCGACCGGTGAGGGCACTAGAAAGAAGGAACAGAGTAACCTTAAACAAATGGCAAGACAATTTATTCCGAAGGGTAGGTGAAAGTCAGCCATTTAGGAAAGGGGCGGAGCTACGGCACCCAAGCTCACTGACCCGGACGGTAAACGGTGTGGCGTCTGAAGATTGGAGGAGCGGATGCACTCGTTAACCTAGGGGTCATGGGCGAGGGTATAAATAGGGGGGCGTGGCTTTGTGATCTGTTCCTTTGCACATGGTTACGCTAAATAACCCAGAAGGAGCCCGTTTGTATACCGAAACCGTGAGTGTCCTGCTTGTTTGTGTATTAACACTGTTTGTCTTGTGTTGTTTTCACTAAGACTACTGAGCACGATCCGGAGCTGCAGCCTCAGGCCAGCGTAAAACCCGGATATCACCACTCACCTTTCCACTACAGGAACCGTCTCTTTGCACCACGAGCACTAAAATCACGCACTGTCGGAATTGTGTCTGTGTTTTGTGTGGGTGAAAGAACTGGACTTTGGGTTACGGGTCAAACCTGTGGGATTATAAATTAGAAGTGATACACGCCGCTGTACCACTTCCAACATTATTATTATTTGCAGGTTTGCTATAAGGCTCTGGACATTGAATTCATTTAATAAACACCCTTGCACCTGTATATCATCGTCTGTGTCATTTATCCACTCTGCACTGCACTCACCTGCACGTATTCACCACTTTGCCACACTGCCCTAGAAAGAGTGCAAAGAAAGAGTGCAGCGACCAGAATTATTGGCATGTCATATGCAGACAGTCTAAAAGAATTGAATCTGTTCAGTCTTGAACAAAGAAGACTACGCAGCGACATATTCAAGCATTCAAAATTCTAAAAGGTATTGACAATGTCGACCCAAGGGACTTTTTTGACCTGAAAAAAGAAACAAGGACCAGGGGTCACAAATGGAGTTTAGACAAAGGGGCATTCAAAACAGAAAATAGGAGGCACTTTTTTACACAGAGAATTGTGAGGGTCTGGAATCAACTCCCCAGTAATGTTGTTGAAGCTGACACCCTGGGATCCTTCAAGAAGCTGCTTGATGAGATTCTGGGATCAATAAGCTACTAACAACCAAACGAGCAAGATGGGCCGAATGGCTTCCTCTCGTTTGTAAACTTTCTTATGTTCTTATTTTCTTGACTGATTCAAATGTTAAATATGTACTGCAGACTCAGCTATAGTGGAAAATGAAATGCCTCTCGGGAAGACTATTGTTATGGCTTCAGGCATTACAGCCCCCTGTCGGTAACAATAGTTTTCCATCGGGCCAATAATTTTCCACTATAGCCCTCCTCTCCAGTCCATATTTACTTTCTATCTATCTATCTATCTATCTATCTATCTATCTATCTATCTATCTATCTATCTATCTATCTATCTATCCCTACTAAAGCACAACTTCCACTGCCTCAACGAGGAAGTAGGGTGACAACGGGTTCTCAAGACGAAATACAGCGGGGTCCCCTGACTGTCAGGTTCAACCATGATGCGAAAGCTTGAGTAACATACTCAGCTAAAGTGGAAGGGGCACTCACCAACCTGCCTGGCCAGAGTGGTGAGTTATGGCCAACCCTCCATGATGAAAGCACAGACAAAAGCATGGCCCTCATTCCCCAGAGGCTGGACTGCCACCGACTAAGGCAGCCTCCGGTTAGGCATGAAGGCAGAGAGTGCTAAAAATCACCGGGTTACGATTTTAGGCTGCCGCAGATCACTGACCCTGACCACGTACAACTGCAGAGCTCTCTCAGGTGAAGCAAGACTTCAAGAGTTGGAAGAACTTGGAAGAATCAAGTGGGACATCGTAGGACTAATCGAAGTACATCAAAAAGACAAAGGACTACTACAACTCAAGAGTGGACATCTCTTCTACCGAGGCACTACAGATGGACAAGCAGGAAGTGTTGAATTCAATGTCCACAAGAGAATCAAGAGTAAGGTAGTAGAGATTGACAGCACATCAGAGAGGTCCGCAAGTCTGACAGTAAAAATTTCAAAGAAATATGACCGTTAGGTCATCCAAGTATATGCACCAACAACAAGCTATTCGGATGAAGTCAAAGATTTTTATGAAGAAATACAAGAACTACACATGAATTTGGCCTGCAAATTTGGACATGGTGACAGGAACAAGAGGAGCGATAGACTAGTTGAATTTGCAGAGAACAAGAGCTTAATCATCATGAACACCTTCTAGAAGAAATCCACCAGGAAATGGACATGGAGAGGACCCAGTGGAGTGAAGAATGAAATTGACTACATACTCGCCAACAAGAATCACACCGTACAAGATGTCTCAGTACTAAACAATTTTAACACAGGAAGTGACCACAGACTTGATGCAAAATACACCTAAACACAGCACTGGAGGGAATGAAAGTCGTGATGACGAAATCCAACATAATCAATGTAGAAATGCTCCAGAAGCAAAGCCTGGTGTTTCAACTGGAACTGAAGAATAGATTCAGTGCTCTTCAAGATCTGCAAAATGATGAAACAATCGAGGTAAACAAAATCTACGAGGAAGTGACGCAGGTAATTGCAGAAACAGCAAAAAACATCACAGGAACACAGTGCAAAATGAGACCAGAAGAGCTGCAAGAGACAAAAGACCTCATGAAGAAAAGCAAAAAAAGAAACTTCGTCAAACACCACCAGAAATCAAAACAACCAACAGATTTGAGTCACTTCAGAATGGTGATGAGCAGAACCAACAACAAGAGAATGAAAGGAACAACATCCAGGACCCTATTGACAGTGGTGACAAGACAGTAAAAAGAAGGGAGGTCATGATTGTTGGGGACTCCATATTGAGAAACACAGCAAGTTCAGTTCGCAGTTTGGACCCCCTTACTACAACAGTGTGCTGCCTTCCGGGAGCCTCGGTCAAGCACATCACTGAGAACGTGGACAGGCTCCTAGAACGAACAGGAGACGACCCGGTAGTAGTCGTCCACATCGGTACAAACAACATTGGAAGAGACAGACCAAAATCCCTGCAAAACAAATTCAGAGAGCTAGGAAGGAAATTAAAAGAGAAAACCAAAACTGTGGTATTTTCTGGTATACTACCCGCACCTTGCAAAGGACCATATGGACAGCTGGAAATAATAAATCAAAACCAATGGTTGAAGACGTGGTGCACACGGGAAGGCTTCACCTATCTTGATCATTGGACCACTTTCTACAACGAGGACTATCTGTATAGACGGGATGGACTGCATTTAAATAACAAGGGAACTAGTCTACTTGGAGAAAAGATCCTCGAGCAGGTTCGGAAGCATTTAAACTAGAAAGGAAGGGGGGAGAAATGAACAAAAAAACAGAAGGGAGACCGCATCAAAACAAGAACAACAACTCAGGTAAGACAACCATTAAATGTATTTATCTAAATGCTAGAAGTATCAGAAACAAAATTCTAGAACTTGAAGCTACTGCACTAACAGGTAACTATGATGTGATAGGTGTTACAGAAACGTGGTTATCTGAGAGTGATGGGGACGAATATAATATTTGTGGGTATACACTGTATAGGAAAGACAGGCAGGACAGACGAGGAGGAGGGGTAGCGCTATACATAAGAAACAGTCTTGAAGCCCAGGTGTTAAACCTGGACAAAGAAAATAAAACCGAATCAATATGGGTCAGAATAACAGACAAAAATTCAAAAGGCATAATAATAGGAGCATGCTATAGACCGCCAGATTCAGACGGTGAGCACAATAATCTGTTATACAATGACATTAGAAATGTGTGTAGCAAAGGAGAAGCCATACTAATGGGGGATTTCAACTTCCCCCAAATAAAATGGGAAAACCCGGTGGGTAGCGCGAAGGATGAAATAGAAATGGTGGAAATGACAAATGACTGCTTCCTAACACAATTTGTCAAGGCACCGACTAGAGGGGAGGCATGCCTTGATTTAGTCTTTTCAAATAACGAAGATAGAATAACTAAAACAGAGGTCAGAGAACCACTGGCAAACTCAGACCACAACATGGTCTCATTTGAAGTGTTTTTTAAATCCCCAAAAGTAAAGACTAAAGCTAAGGTTTACAATTTTAGAAAAGCAAACTATGAAGGTATGAAACAGAGACTAACAGAAGTAGATTGGAGTAAAATAGAGAAAACACCCACAGAAGAAGGATGGTTGTTCTTCAAAAATGTAGTACTAGAGGCGCAAAACAATTATATCCCTAAAGTAGACAAATCTAAATGTAAAACTAAATTGCCAAAATGGTTTAATAGATCAATTAAAAAAAATATTCAGCGAAAAAAGGCACTTTACAGAGCATTTAAAAAAGGACCAAAAAGAAAGTACACAGAAAGAGTACACAGAACTGCAAATGCAAGTCAAAAAGGAAGTTAGAAAGGCCAAGAGAGAAATAGAAATGAACATTGCTAAGGGAGCTAAAACCAATTCCAAAATGTTTTTCCAATATTACAACAGCAAGAGAACATTCAAAGAGGAGATTAAATGTTTAAGAGATACAAATGGCAAAATCATAGAGGAAGAAAAAAAAATAGCAAATATGTTAAATGATTACTTTTCACAAGTTTTTACAAAGGAAGATACTGACAACATGCCCCACATGTCATCCAGTTCCTATCCAGTTTTAAATAACTTTAGCATAACTGAGGCAGAAGTGTTAAAGGGACTAGGAGCTCTTAAAATAAACAAATCCCCTGGGCCGGATGAGATCCTCCCAGTAGTACTCAAAGAAATGAAAGAAGTAATTTACAAACCGCTAACCAAGATCATGCAGCAGTCTCTTGACACAGGGGTGGTACCGACAGACTGGAAAATTGCAAACGTAATACCGATCCACAAAAAGGGAAACAAAACTGAACCAGGTAACTACAGACCAGTAAGCCTGACTTCTATTATATGAAAACTTATGGAAACTATAATAAGATCCAAAATGGAAAATTACCTATATGGTAACAGGGTACTGGGAGACAGTCAACATGGTTTTAGGAAAGGGAGATCGTGCCTAACTAACTTGCTTGATTTTTTTGAGGATGCAACATCGATAATGGATAATTGCAAAGCATATGACATGGTTTATTTAGATTTCCAGAAAGCTTTTGACAAAGTCCCGCACAAAAGATTAATTCTCAAACTGAACGCAGTTGGGATTCAAGGAAACACATGTACATGGATTAGGGAGTGGTTAACATGTAGAAAACAGAAAGTACTGATTAGAGGAAAAACCTCAGAATGGAGTGTGGTAACCAGCGGTGTACCACAGGGATCAGTATTAGGTCCTCTGCTATTCCTAATCTACATTAATGATTTAGATTCTGGTATAGTAAGCAAACTTGTTAAATTTGCAGACGACACAAAAGTAGGAGGAGTGGCAAACACTGTTGCAGCAGCAAAGGTCATTCAAAATGATCTAGACAAGATTCAGAACTGGGCAGACACATGGCAAATGACATTTAATAGAGAAAAGTGTAAGGTACTGCACGCAGGAAATAAAAATGTACATTATAAATATCATATGGGAGATATTGAAATTGGAGAAGGAATCTATGAAAAAGACCTAGGAGTTTTTGTTGACTCAGAAATGTCTTCATCTAGGCAATGTGGGGAAGCTATAAAAAAGGCTAACAAGATACTCGGATACATTGTGAAAAGTGTTGAATTTAAATCAAGGGAAGTAATGTTAAAACTGTACAATGCACTTGTAAGACCTCATCTTGAATATTGTGTGCAGTTCTGGTCACCTCGCTATAAAAAAGATATTGCTGCTCTAGAAAGAGTGCAAAGAAGAGCGACCAGAATTATTCCGGGCTTAAAAGGCATGTCATATGCAGACAGGCTAAAAGAATTGAATCTGTTCAGTCTTGAACAAAGAAGACTACGTGGTGACCTAATTCAAGCATTCAAAATTCTAAAAGGTATTGACAGTGTCGACGCAAGGGACTTTTTCAGCCTGAAAAAAGAAACAAGGACCAGGGGTCACAAATGGAGTTTAGAAAAAGGGGCATTCAGAACAGAAAATAGGAGACACTTTTTTACACAGAGAATTGTGAGGGTCTGGAATCAACTCCCCAGTAATGTTGTTGAAGCTGACACCCTGGGATCCTTCAAGAAGCTGCTTGATGAGATTTTGGGATCAATAAGCTACTAACAACCAAACGAGCAAGATGGGCCGAATGGCCTCCTCTCGTTTGTAAACTTTCTTATGTTCTTATGTTCTTATGTTCTTAAAAGAAGGGAAATGAAACAAACAGCAGCTCTGAAGTCAAAGATTGAAGACAATGAGCTCTGCAAGACAGTAAGAAGTGCATTACTAAGGATACACGGTCATTCAATTGTAGGTTGGCAGAGAAAACTATTGAAAACAACCGAAGCATGAAGAAAGCTAAACAAAGACTAATCATTGGGAAAAAACAGATTTTAGCAATCAAACAAGACGACGGGACTGTCATCAAGAACCGCAAATTGATTTTGAAGCGAATCAAAGACTTTTACAGAAAATTATATCAAGATGAAAAGAGCAATGTAGCAGATAACGAAGACGAGACAGAAAAAAACGCAACCCGAGGAAGAAGTTCCAGATGTTCTACCAGAAGAAGTTAAACATGCTATCAAACATATGAAGACAGGAAAGTGATAGTTTTACATAAGAAAGGAGTTAAAGAAGTGATTTAAACCAGCAACGAGTATGAACTACCAGTCTGCTTGGGATTCATCAACTATGAAAAAGCCTTTGACTCTGTTTACACAAGAGCTGTATTAAGCTCTCTGAAAAAACAAGGAATTGAGAAAACATACAGAGACTTGATCAGCATCATATACAAGCATGCAACCTCCACAGTAAGACTCCATAAAAACAGTGACAAAATCAAAATTGAAAAAGGAGTTTGTCAAGGAGATACAATTTCCACAAAGTTCTTCATGGCCACCCTAGAAGACATTTTTAAAACACTGGACTGGGAAAATAAGGGGCTGAAGATCAATGGAGCCTACTTGAATCACCTGCGATTTGCTGCTGACATCCTTATATTTACAACGTGCCTAGAAGAATTACAAACAAAGATGCATGCTAGGAATAACAAGAAGAGACAGGAAAAGAATTGACAAGAGCGCGAACAAAAGTATGCAGTGTTATGAGCGAAAAAACTGAAATGCATACCTGTCATCTCTTACGGGTTTCCCGTATTTCTTACAGTTTTTCATGGGCAAATCAAAACCTCATGGTCAGGGAAAGCACGCAGGGCACGTGAGGCACCGATTGCTTCCTTCAAAAAAGGCTAAAGCAGTTCATAAAAATGTCCCCGCCAACAAAAAAACAGAAAACTGGAAAGTTGTACAGTGGACGGTACCTTAAGGAACGGGAGGACGACCCCGGATTTCGTGACTTGATCCTGATGGTGGGGATTACGTGTTTTGTATTCCATGTAAGAAGAATGTGAAATGTTAAAGATGTTAATAACAATGAACATAGCAAATGATGAAAAAGCTTTTTTCTGCAGATTTCAATTAACAAACTGGGAGAAGTTCTCTATTTTTCTTTCATATTTTTTGATACTATGATTTTCGAGTCAGAGCTGAATTTCATAAGGTTTGGAAGCATTCCTTAAGGGTTTGAAAGCTCTGGTATATAAGCTGGGCTCAAAAAGGGTTGACAGGTATGGAAATGGCAGTGTTGGTTGTACATGTAGCAAGAAGAAAGACAGGCTTTTATGGAAGAATCTTGGGAGGCCTTCATCCAGCAGTGGATTGAAAAAGGCTGAAGATGATGATTATATATATAGATATATATATATATATATATATATATATATATATATATATATATATATATATATATATATATATATATATATATATATATATATAGATATAGATATAGATAGATATATATATATATAATTCCAGCAACTATGATTTTGTGTACAGTAACATAACTTTGTAGATCTCTCATTTGCCTGTGTGAAAGATGCACACATTAGGTATTCCCCTCCCTGTCCCGTAGTAGGAATGCATGACACACGGTTAGACAAAGACTCCATTTTAAAAAATGCATATTTCACTAAAAAAAAAAAACATTCTGAATGTTTGCTATTTATTGAGTGCATTTTTCATGGAAGAATAATAGTGAAATATGAGACCTATGAAGTAATGATGATAACAATAACAAAGTAAAATAATTCCAATGTTATTTTGTTACTTTGTTATTGTTTTGTAAGCTGTATTTAATGTGCATGATTATACAGTGTCATTACTACACACCCTTGTTTAAAATGCCTCAGCAGTTGCCCTCTATTGAATGCTTGTGAACCCAAAGGCATTCCAATTCTATCCAGTATTAGCAGTGTTTAATTTTACACTAGAAACTGCATTAGAGATGCACACTGCAACACAGCGTTTCACCAGCAGGGGTCTCAGACAGAAGAGCCTGTTTTGTTAGAATTAACCAGAAAACTGCTTTGGTGATAAAATGAAATCTCTTCATCTCATAATCACTTGTGCTTGCTTTAGCCCATGATGCTCCGTTCATGGAGGTGTGACTGCATTTCCCTGTGTAAAATCAATGAATTTAGGTTTGCATAGTCTATAACTGCAGACAACTAAGAACTTGTCTGACATTGGCATAGATGTTTCATCTGATATAGTGTGTATTAGCATGTAGATGTTTCATCTGATATAGTTTTCTCTAGTGCTGTTGGGAGGCATACATTAATTTTTATTTCCTTTAACATTTCCATTGGGGATCTATTGGAAGTACAGATTAACGCAATATTTCTTCTGGTGTGTAGTGCTAGACAGGTACATGCAATTCAGACTAATCAGTTGAAGATGTAATAAATATGGTTGCTGTGGACTGCTTTCTTTAGTAATATACGATACATTATGTACAGCAGTGTGACAATGAACAATAACAAAAGGAATGTAAATAGTGTAGGCTATATAAGTAAGGCTGAAACCATGACCCCAGCACAAAGAAATGCAGCTGCTTTGCTTTTGTCTCTTTGTTCAGCCCTACCTGTGGTGTCGTAGGGAGGGGACACCTCCACTAGATCACAGCCTACAATGTTCATCCCACGACATCCACGGATTATCTCCAGAGCCTGAAAGACACGGTACATCATAGAACAACCCCCATGTCTCGTATTTGAAGTGTAAGAAATCCTTCAGTAACCATACAAATACATACTTGTTGTAAGAGGACAGATTAATTGGTACACACTGGTGTACGTGGTATACCAGGAGGTTCAGGGATGTAACATGTTGCTCCTAAGCTCTCAAGTTAGGTTTTTCTTCATTTGTAGTTTTATCATGACATCCTTTTAAAAAATCAGCTAGAGTAAATGCTTTGCTGTTTGAGATTGAGTTTATCGTGCAATTCCAAAAAGCAAAAACATCTGCTTGACTAGATTTCTCATAGTTTTGCTTTATAAACTGAACAGGAAACCCCAGTCCAGATCCTCCTGTTCACTACCTGAATGGGAGTGAGCCCTGCGATCTCCGGAGTGCCTGTGCCGGGTGCGTAGGAAGGATCCAGAGCATCAATGTCAAAGCTGAGATACACAGGGCCATCGCCAACCTGCTTTCGGATTTCTGCCATCAGCGGGGTCAACGACTTCCACCAGCACTCCCCGGCCTCTACCACTCGGAAACCCTGCACAATCAATTCACAAATCACTTCACAAAGCTTACCAGTTATCCAGTACATATATTGGTAAAATGTGCAGTTTTGCGAGAGTTTTGCTATAGCACACATGTATTTTAATTTTCAAACCTCTGGTACTTGTTTTGGTTAATGGAGGCTCAGTTTTGATTTTTATTCTCAGTTATCTGTTTGCACTTCCTGGGTCGTTTCACCTCAACAGTGTCTTCTGGGTCTTGTTACTGGCTGATAGCAAGTCCACCCTCCAGGTGAAAGACCATGCAAGTGCAACACTATCTGAAAGCATGGCTTGCAAACAGAGATTTCTTTCAAAACTGGACACTTGAGACTTCCATTTGGAATGGGAAGATGCACAAATACCCTGGTGGCAGTGGTTACTTTCAAGACAATAGCACACTAATCCACCATGTCAGAATTGTATGTGAATGCTTTGAGGAGCATGACCCAGACATCACATTACATTGAAGAAAGCAAGTTGTTCTGTAAAAGTAACCAGTAACCAGAACCAGAGGACAGCTAAAATGAAGTTGAGACTTAGGACAGAGGAGACACTTTTACATACAGAGTGAAGATGGTGTGAAATGGGTTACCAAGCTGAAATGTTATTGATGCTGAGAAGACTGTCTGAAAGAACCATCCCAGTTCTGTGCATCTCTTGGTTGAGATGGCTGGTTTGGAGCCCCACCTGTTCTCTGTTCCACTGGTATGCGTCAGCTGAGTAGGCAGAGCCTCGTAGTCCGATCTGGGCAACTCTTTGACAGTCCAGGAGCCCCTCCTCCACGCAGCGGCGGAACGGTGTGCCATGTCCAATCTTCTCTCCGAGGACCACGTCACTGGTGTCTGCATGGGCGTCCACGTGGATTAGTCCCACCGGCCCATGTCTGCAGGAAACAAGAATAGGAGGGCACTGTCAAACTTGCTGGGGACCATCTAAACATATAATTAAAACTCCAATACATTATCACACTGCTCTCAGCATCATCACAATATATTATCACTGCTCTCAGCATCATCACAATGCATTATCACACTGCTCTCAGCATCATCACAATACATTATCACTGCTCTAATGTGGTTTCACAGAGCAGGTCATGTGGTTTCACAGAGTAGTAGCTGGGTTTTCTCTGGAATGCTCTTGAACAGAAACTAGTTTTCGGGGGGGGTGGGGGGTGGGATTGACATTTTAAATACACTTACTTTTCAGAAACTGCTTGGAGAATTGGATAGGATATTGTATGATCTCCACCTGTAAAGAAACAAATATCACAACTCAAATTAGGCTAAACATTGTAAGGAGACTGTGTCCTGGAATCAACAGTTTTTCCTAGAGAGGAGCAGCTACTACACTTCTTCCAGTTCACTCTTCTGGCACGGTGCTGCATGAGAAACAGCCATTGTTGGCCTTCCAGTTTGTATACATGGCAATGGTATTTTCAATGTGAATGAAAATAGGCTTTTAAAGAAAATAATTCCACCCTTTTCTTGATCTAAGAATATCTGAATTTCAAAAAAAGTCATCCTTAACTGTCTGGAAAAATGGGCTGAGTTATATACAAAAAAGGGTGAGCGTAAATATGAAATAAAGTAAAGACACGTGTTCCATCATTTGTATTGCAGCAGGAACTGGAGACAACATGAACTAACAAGTTTGTGTTTAACACTTAACATGACATTATTATACTTAGTGTGACTGTAACAAGGAGAGATCTGTGCTGACTCTGCTGGCGTGTTAACGGGCTGCAGGAAGAGGGCGGCAGTCGTCCAACAACCGCCTGTGAGTCATGGCAGTGACACGGGGAGGTGGGAAAGTGGGTGTGTGGACTTTCCCCCTCTCTGAATGGCTGAGAGGCGCGTCTTGGGAGATTGTTAGCCCTATAAGTTAACACTCTGTTGTTTCCTCAGGTCTGCTCTGTTAAACGCGCCGAGAGTGCGGAAGCGCTGGTCAACGACCAAGAACCAGTGGGAGAGAAAGAAACGGAGGTTCAGAGCGAGACAGTGAGGGCGGAGAACCCTTGGGCAGACCCCTGATTAGTATATCAGAGCAGGCTAGTGAGCCGGCAGTGTAGGACGGAGATCCGGGTCGCACAGGCAGTGGCGACCGGGATATCGCTGCAAAGTGCAGTACCTTTTCTTTGTAGTTTTTGTTACTGTTTTATTTTCCCTGTTTCTTTGTGCCTTCTGTTTTGAAGCACCTGCAAGGGCGCTGGTATTGTGTACCATCGCTTGGTATGCCCGTGGTTCTGTTTACCATCGTTGGTAAATCAGACCACAGACCCACAGCGCCATCTGTGGGACTAAAGAAAAAACAGCACCCTGAAATAAAACTGGGCACCTGTGCGGTGTTGCCAAATGCACCTGTCTGTCTCCTGTGTCAGTGAATTACCCACCACCCTTCCACAGTGACATTATTACACCTAACATGACAACTCTTTTGTATATAAACTGGCCCTTTTGTGTTAATCTTTTACAAATATGGCTCTCATTTTTATGAGCATCGTCTTTAAACAAGAATCCTTCAGTGTTGTTTGAAATGTGGTAATAGACATTTCCATAATAAATCCTTCAGTGTTGTTTGAAATGTGGTAACAGACATAGAACATAACAAAGTTTACAAACGAGAGGAGACAATTCGGCCTATCTTGCTCGTTTGGTAGTTAGCAGCTTATTGATCCCAGAATCTCATCAAGCAGCTTCTTGAAGGATCCCAGGGTGTCAGCTTCAACAACATTACTGGGGACTTGGTTCCAAACTCCAACAATACTCTGTAAAAAAAGTGCCTCCTATTTTCTGTTTTGAATGCCCCTTTATATAGTCTCCATTTGTGACCCCTGGTCCCTACTGAATCAGGTCGCCACGTTGTCTTCTTTGTTCAAGACTGAATAGATTCAATTCTTTTAGCCTGTCTGCATATGACAGCCCTTTTAACCAGGAATAATTCTGGTCGCTCTTCTTTGCACTCTTTCCAGAGCAGCAATATCCTTTTTGTAGAGAGGTGACCAGAACTGAACACAGTATTCTAGATGAGGTCGTATTAATACATTATAAAGTTTTCCCCACTTTGCCTAAATGAAGACACTTCTGAGCCAACATGAACTCCTAGATCTTTTTCATAGATTCCATCTTCAATTTCAGTATCTCAAATATTGTATTTGTAACATAGTATTTATATTTATTGTGTGTTTTTACTTATTATTATAACTATTTATTTTTTGCACACATTTTTATTTAGTTTGTCTTGCATGAGTGATTTTCTTAATTTGATGGGACGTAAGCAGCATATTATGGAGCTCAACAAGGTTCAATGGAATGATTTGTAAGATCTTACGATAGGTTGTAAAGCAAGAGACCCGTCCCCCAAACTTCGCTTCAGGTAGATTAAAAAGCCAGCTGTTCAGAATCCATGTCAAGCTGCTTTGCCTGATGCTGCGTCTTGCGCTTGAAGGTTAGTTTCTGTTTTGTATGAGGTTTGTTTTAATTACTGTCTGGTTTCTGTTTCTTAAACACAGTTGCTTTGCCTGACACTGGGTGATGTTCTTGAAGGTTCTTGTTCCTGGTCTGACACTGGCTATTGTTCTTGAAGGTTCTTGTTCCTCGTCTGACACTGGCTGTTGTTCTTGAAGGTTCTTGTTCCTGGTCTGACACTGGGTGATGTTCTTGAAGGTTCTTGTTCCTCGTCTGACACTGGGTGATGTTCTTGAATGTTCTTGTTCCTCGTCTGACACTGGGTGATGTTCTTGAAGGTTCTTGTTCCTGGTCTGACACTGGCTGTTGTTCTTGAAGGTTCTTGTTCCTGGTCTGGAACTGGGTGTTGTTCTTGAAGGTTCTTGTTCCTCGTCTGACACTGGGTGTTGTTCTTGAAGGTTCCTGTTCCTGGTCTGACACTGGGTGTTGTTCTTGAAGGTTCCTGTTACTTGTCTGACACTGGGTGTTGTTCTTGAAGGTTCCTGTTCCTAGTCTGACACTAGGTGTTGTTCTTGAAGGTTCATGTTCCTGGTCTGACACAGAGTGCGTGCTGATGACGACCCGTGCGCGTGCCTATACAGCTTCTTCGAGTGTGTTGGGTCTTGCTGACCTCACTTGAATCTACGCCTTGCAGTTGAAAGACTACCAGCCCAACCGAGGGAAATGCGGCGAAAGAAAGGAAAAAGACTGAACTGGACTTTGATAACAGTGTGCAGACAGGTCTGAACTAAGCATGCAGTTAGCAGCCTTTTTTGTTTGTTTTAATTCTTATTTGGCCAGCTTATTTGGCCAACTATTTTCTCTTTTTATTTATGTATTGTGATTAATTGTTTTATTGGGGGGCTGGAGGAGATCCATTTTATTTAAATATCACTGGCCAGCTAATTGAAGTGCTCTTTAGCACCCCTGCCTGTAGTGGGTGCTTAAGGTACTGCAAGTCAAAATCTATATTCAGAATTGGCCATAAATTTGGATAGTCTCTTGCAGGCTAAAAGCATAGTGCAATTGAGGTGCCTGAAACAGTAAGTGGGATTGGGCAGTGGCTAGTTTACTCTTATAGTTGCTAGCTTGATTTGTAGAGTGCTTCAGGGCCTACAAAAGAAATCAAAGAAAGACCCCATTGGATTTATAACATTTTATTCTGTATTTTAAACTTTTATTGTATGTTATTTGCATTCTCCCCTTGAAAATAATATTGTTTGTTATTTATATTCTCCCCTTGAAAAATAAATTGTTGAACTTGCTTTGTGTTTTTCTCTTGTCTAAATTCATTCCCGTGCCAAACATAAGAACCCAGACATTTTGAACCGAATCTGAAGGAGGTGCCTTCAGCAGCGTAGACCGCTACCATAAATTATTTATTAAATATTTGACAGATCTAAACCCCCGCTACATATATATATAATGCACGTTTATTGCTTGTGTGCAGTACTTTTCTCTATTAAATGTAATTTGCCATATTTGTCTGCCTAGTTCTGAATGCTGTCTGGTTCATTTTGAATGACGTTTGCTGCTGGAACAGTGTTTGCCACTCCTCCTATTTTTGTGTGCTCTGCAAATTTAACAAGGTTGCTTACTATCCCAGAATCTAAGTCATTAAGATTAGGAAGAGCAGAGGACCTTATAACATGTGTTTTTCTCTCTGTTTTCTACATGTTAACCACGTGCATGCATTTCCTTCAATCCCTACTGCGTTCAGTTTGAGAATTCATCTTTTATGCAGGACTTTGTCAAAAGCTTTCTGAAAATCTCAATAAACCATGTCATATGATTTGCAGTTATCCATTATCGATGTTGCATCCCCCCAGAAAAATCAAGCAGGTTAGTTAGACACGATCTCCCTTTCCTAAACAACTGCCATAGAAATAATTTTCCATTTTGGATTTTGTTTTAGTTTCCATATAATATAAGTTATTATTATTGGTGTGTAGTTGCCTGGTTCGGTTTTGTCTCCCTTGTAGATCGGTATTATGTTTAATAGACATTTCCATATGAAATCTTTCAGTGCCATTTGAAATGTGGTAATAGACATTTCCATAGAAAATCCTTAAGTGTCGTTTGAAAGTCACTTGGAGGCAAAGTTACCATCTTGTAGTTTCAGAAAAATTTTGGCTACTTCATTAAGCTTTGGATAAAAGTGTCTGCTAAATGACTAATTCATTAAGATGGCTAAACCATCCCAACACGTCTACCAACACTTCCATTAATGAATGAATGTTTAATACCAAGCTATACAGTTAGACTTGAAGAGTAACTGCGTAAACTGTTGTTATCTGTGTTCACTTAATTAACAAGACATAATTTGGACTCAAATTTTTAATGTCAGTTAAGACAATATTCTTGCAGAAAGAAATTCCAGTTTAGACGACGTTTGAGGCTGACTTGCAGTCTAGTGTAGCTGTGTTGTGTCGAGCTGTGCAGAGTGCTGCAGAGGGTGTGGCTACGCTGCTGTGTACCACATGTTTCTGAGAATTCTACTGAAGGCGCAGGTCTCAGATTCCATTAAGAAGGCACACCGACATTACACACAGGTCATCATCTTCATTAATATTATTAAGCCCATGTTTAGTATGAATGCAGAGTAAGGGTGACATCACAGCCCTGATCTGTTCATATCACTCTAACACTTGAATTCTTTGGGATTCGTTTCTTACCCAGTGTTAATGGAATACAGCCGCCTGCAACAATCTTCTGGTAGGCTTCTCTGATTCGTTTGCAGGTGTCTTTCAGGTCATACATGTTGACATTCACGTCCCCAATGTCTGCAACCATCAGAGACTCATACGGGGCAGCACGAGTGCCGCCATTGTAAGCCCTCATCAAGGAGGATTCAGCTCTAATCTGACGAGGTCCAAACCTGCAAACACATTCAATAACCCACACTGTATAATCAATCATCCTACAAATAATCTGCCACTTCCACATACCCAATACCCAACCACTTCCTCTTCTGAAGGGTTACGTGCTTGCAATGCTACTAGACCACTGGAGTGAAATTGACCTACTTCATTACAGCTGTCCTCTGTCCTGGTTTCTGTGCTGCTAAAGTATTAGTTAGGGTTAGCTTTGTCAACTCCTTTTAAGATTTTAAAGACTTCAGTCGTCCCTCCTAATTCTTCTTCGCTCCAGGCTGAAGAGATTCGGAGCTCATTCCTTTTAGACCTGGGATTGGTCTGGTTGCTCTTCGATGGAATCTCTCCAGGACCACAATGTCCCTTTGGTGCTGTGGTGACCAGAAGTGAACACAATACTCACTTGTGCATTATACAACCTCATCACAACCTCCTTGGATTTGGTGGTAGATACACACAATGCTGAAGACACACACAATGCTGTAGATACACACAATGCACAATGCTGAAGATACAATGCACAATATTATGGGGCACAGGTGAAGAAGAGCTATCTTTCTTTACCTTTTATTCAAAAGGGAATTCATATCAATTACTTCTCACCCCTTTCGCTGATGAAAGTTGGAAAATTGACCATTAGAGACATATCATTCTCAATGTGCAGTGTGGAGCTGCTACTACACCTGGTAAAGATATCATTCTCAATGTGCAGTGTGGAGCTGCTACTACACCTGGTAAAGATATCATTCTCAATGTGCACCGTGGAGCTGCTACTACACCTGGTAAAGATATCATTCTCAATGTGCAGTGTGGAGCTGCTACTACACCTGGTAAAGATATCATTCTCAATGTGCAGTGTGGAGCTGCTACTACACCTGGTAAAGATATCATTCTCAATGTGCAGTGTGGAGCTGCTACTACACCTGGTAAAGATATCATTCTCAATGTGCAGTGTGGAGCTGTTACTAGCGTGCCCCCTGATGACACTCAAACCAGGAACCTCTGAATCTACCTTCCACCCTAGCATGCCCCCTGACAACACTCAAAACCAGGAGCCTCCGAACCTACCTTCCACCCTAGCGTGCCCCCTGAGAACACTCAAAACCAGGAGCCTCCAGAAGTACTTTAATATACATCATATTTTGTTGATTTAATAGTATGTGGGCTGAAGCACAAAATTTTGGGTGATCATTACCGGTAGGTGGGGCAAAGTCTATCCTATATCATTTGAAAGTGGGGCAAAGCCTATCCTATATCATTTCAAAGTCTATCCTATATCATTTGAAAGCTTAACCTCTTTAGACTACCATTTGATAGACTTTCCTATTTGTTTGATGTCTGATGCTTGACATCGCATCGTGTTCGTCACAGGTGTTTGATGTTTGATGCTTGACATCGCATCGTGTTCGTCACAGGTGTTTGATGTTTGATGCTTGACATCGCATCGTGTTCGTCACAGGTGTTTGATGTTTGATGCTTGACATCGCATCGTGTTCGTCACAGGTGTTTGATGTTTGATGCTTGACATCGCATCGTGTTCGTCACAGGTGTTTGACGTTTGATGCTTGACATCGCATCGTGTTCGTCACTGGTGTTTGATGTTTGATGCTTGACATTGCATCGTGTTCGTCACAGGTGTTTGACGTTTGATGCTTGACATCGCATCGTGTTCGTCACTGGTGTTTGATGTTTGATGCTTGACATTGCATCGTGTTCGTCACAGGTGTTTGACGTTTGATGCTTGACATCGCATCGTGTTCGTCACTGGTGTTTGATGTTTGATGCTTGACATCACATCATGTTCGTCACAGGTGTTTGCTACAGAGGGGATCTGGGGGTGGGTTACATGGATTTTCCTGCTTCTTTACCATAAATGTTCTTGTGATCTTACATAGATCATTTATATTCATGCTGTGCCCAGGCTCAAATGTTTCAGACTCCCTGATGGTGTTTGGAATTCTTTGATAATGGCTAACATTACAGTGTATTCCTCAATGTTAGAGGGCTAAACTCACTATTTAAGCGCACATGGGTCCTGGATCTCTTACGAAGGAAAAATGTTGACATAGCTCTCCTACAGGAGATGCATTTAAAGCCAAAGGATACAATTCGACTCCAGAACAGTATATTTAAACTAATAGTTGCTTCTGGAGATGGTTCTCAAACAAAAGGTGTGTTAATACTGATGAGACGAAGCAGAAATTTAACAACTGAGAGAGTGCTGATCACACTGGCAGATTAGCTTTCTGCTGCGCCTCCATTCAGGGTAAGAAAGTGGCATTTGTCAGAATGTATGCACCCACCATCTATGACCCTTTATTCTTTCCATGGCTTACCAAAGAACTATTACCACTGGCAGAGTGTTCACTGATTATGGGGTCTGATATGAACACCTTTTTCAATTCCAAACTGGATAAATCCAATCCTCAAATCAAATCCAAAAAATATCAACAAAACATTTCAATACTTTTTCGCAAAATTATACTCCTCTGAGAAACAGCCCTCCCCTGGCCACTGCCAAGCCTTCCTACAGGATTTGAATATTCCTAATATCTCTGCAGAGGAGTTAGAGCACCTAGACTCTCCAATCTCAATAGATGAATTACATCAAGCTGTAAAAACCACTAAAAAAGGCAGCTCTCCTGGGATCGACGGTTGCCAGCTGAACTATATCTAGCATTGTGGGATACTGTGGGCCCAATCTGGTTATCCACCATAAACTCTGCAATCACAAAGGGGTGTTTTCACCGAGACTGTAATACTGCACTAATTACCGTAACTAAACCCGGCAAGAATCCCAGGAATGCCAAGTTACAGGCCTATTTCCTTAATCAATGCGGACAATAAAATGCACGCTCAAGTTATTGCTCTCCCTTTGGAGAAGGTTATAAATGGTTTGATTAATCCTAACCAAACTGGTTTTATCAAGGGTCGATTAGCATCCGACAATATTCGTCGCTTACTGCATATTACTGCTGAAGCTGGAAAACTGAATTAATCAAGTTGGCTGAAAAAGCTTTCGACCGCTTGGAATGACAGTATTTATGGTGTGTTTTACAGGGATTTGCTTTCAGTCCAAATTTTATTAGAATGATATAAGTTTTGTACTCTAAGCCATCTGTGAGAGTTACCACAGGTGGAATCTTTTCAGACTTATTTAGTATCTCTTGTGGATCCAGACAAGGGTGCCCTCTCTCCCCTCTACTTTTTGACTTATCACTAGAACCCTTAGCCCAATTTATCCACCAAAGTCCCTTAGTTTCACCAATAAAAATTGGATCGTCCTGCCACTCAATTTCACTAAAGGCCAATGACACACTTTTATATGTGTCCGATTTACAGCGCTCTCTTCCAAATATACTTAAGATTTTTGAAGATTTTTGTTTAATAGTAAAAATATAAAATCGTGTTAATGCTACTTAACGCGGAGGCAGGCAGAGTTAATCCCCCCATCATTCCAGTCTCACATCAACAACTTGTTTGGCTATTGAGATACATCCCTCCATATCAACAACTGCTCAAAACAATTACACAAAAGCGTTAAACAGTAATTGAGGGGGATTTGTACAGATGGACGCTACTACCAGCATCAGTTCCTGCCCGCATTGCCTCTTTAAAATATGCCACAGCACTTATTTGACCCCTCGTAAAAGACAGTTTATGGGGCTAGCCTCCCACCCATGCTGTACTTTGCGCACCCTTGGAGTACCAGGCTCCAATGCATATACTGTGGGACTGCCCAGATGTTCTGAAGTTTTGGGGGCAGGCAGCCGGTTTCATTTCTGCTATTATCTGAAGACTCTTCCCACTGGACCCTGCACTTTTTCTCTTGGGTGACATTTCTAAATTTCCTCTCTCTGAGAATGAGCGTAGATTGTGGCTGGCAAGCATGACTGCTGCAAAGAAAATGATTGTGCAACTCTGGCTCCCTCCTCACCAACTCTCCATGCAGCACTGGCTACAGGTGTTTTTAGACATTATTTTTTTGGAGATGTCTTCAGCCAGAGTTAATGGAGCCAAAGCTTCCACCTTACTGATGTGGAGAGACTCGGCAACTGTAATTAAGAAATTATTATTGTTATGATCAGTAGCACTGCTCATTTATTTATCGTCAACCCATGTAACCTTTAGAATGCCACAAACAATGCAATATATGATCTGGAAAACTACAACTCCTGTCATGCACGTATGCCAACAATGCTGGCTTCGCATTTAACTTTGTCAAGATTTTTTTAAACATTTTTCCTAAGTTATGATGGATTTATTTCTGGTCACTCTAAAATCTCCTTCAGAAAATGGAACGCAAAACTAAATGTTGCAATTTCTATTATTCAACACTTCACTCATAGTGGAGCACACTCAGTAGCAGTGCTTCAGCACGGGGCGGGAGGGTTTGAGTGGCTCCTTCAATTAAAACCTGTGCTCAGATCACATGATCTGCTACTGCTAGTACTGCGCTTCATAGCGGATAGGAGTTTCTAATAGAGACTTGCCTCCTCTGAGGAGCCAGAACTGCTGTTAATATAGGATTGTTGAATCTGGGGTTTAGTTAAAATGTCATTTTCTTAAATTCATTTAATTTTGTTTTATTGAACATTATTATATTATGGTGCTACACAACAATACATATATGGGCAATAACATTCCAATATATATTTAGAAAACAACTGAGTACGAACAGCCAATCAGCTTCCAGTGACACTGCCTCCCTTGCCTCCTCTGCTCCTGGGGTACTGTGAACGTTACCCATTTCAAGTGGTAGCAAAATAATTTGTTTATTGCTTCACAACAAAGTTTGCAGATGACATTCCAAATGTGAATGCTGTCAGATCAGGACTTTGCTAACACTGAGCATGGAAGCTGCAGCACGCTTTTTCCCATATTACAACTGTACACAATTAAAGAGACGGTCACCAATTCCATATACAACACTGTGACAAAATATTTAAAATATAAACATAATGTGTTCATTTCAGTAATCAGCCGATAGCAACCAACTTGCTCCTGAAGTGGCACCCTGCAATGGCCATTGGATCACAAGGACAAATGTTTTGTAAGAGACTTAAAAGAGATTGAAATATGACATAACATTACCTTGCGCCAGGGCGATTGGAGGTGCCAGTGTCAATGGGAACCCCCACAAAAGCGGCATCAAGTCCCACAGGTGAGTCCTGGATAGGTAGCTTAAACATGGAAGCAATCCCTGATGGTCTTGCAACAAATTCAGCACTTGGTGGTACATTGAAACGGGATCCAGACAGCCCTCTATATGGGGCCAGCTGGAAAAGGAATCCCTTTGAAAGGGGTGGCTCCCCCCTGCTTGGAGTGTGCAGAGCAAGTGGCCTCACACAGCTCGGGTTAATCCTGGCACTTTTACTTAAAACCAGAGTTCCAACAAACATTCCTCTGCGTAGCGTGGATCCACATATAGAACGAGCAAACATGACTGCAGAAGATTCATGCAAAACTGCTGACAAAGACGTTACACAATACTAGCTGACAGCTGCTAAAGGGCTCTGCAGCACCGAACTTCAAACTAAAAACTACCCCATAACATGGAGGCATTCTGGGAAATGTAGTCTGCCCACCAGATGCATTTTGGGAAATATACTTCGGCTAGCCTACTCTTTAAAATGCCCATATCCCCTTCAAGCACTGTGTGGCACTGCTTTCTAACTATGAATACTCTTTTATTTATGACACTGACCTTACATTTGCTGTATGCAGCATGTTTGTGTGCTTGAAGGGATGATGTAACTACGCAGTGTCGTCAATTCAGCAAAAGCTTCGGGGAGGGGGCGAATTAGAAACCTGATTACTTAGTGGTGCTCATTGGGGTTCATCACAGGAAACACTTCATGTCCAGCTAATCTTATATACATTTAACACAAGGTGGTGAAACATGACTTTACACACTTTAATGAACAAAGCAACGATACATCAACATGCCACACTCAAATAATAAAACAATAACAAAACTCCAACACAACATCACACAAACACAAATATTTAACAAAATGAGTAAACTTGTGATCGAATGCTGTATCCTCAAACAAAAGCCACAGGTAACAATTTATCCAAGACAATAATAACGACAGTTATAAAGTTAAAAATACAGGCTTTCTTCCCTGTCAATCCTTGTATTGTAATGTACGATGAGCTCCAACGTAACCCCTGCATTTTACCAGCTGTTTACGTGTATTTCAGTCCTTCAGCTACAGACAACAGTTCAAACTCCACAGTAACAAGGCAATAATTAAACAGTGTAACAGGATGTGTGTGTGTGTGTTATGTGCGAGGCTAGGGTAGGATGCTAGTGAATTGGGTGTTTTTATTCACAATCCCTTTAAGTCGTGCCGTGTTTTCACATACACACGGTGAGTTAAACAGTGGCCAAAATTTTCCTCACAGGAACACAAACGTATACATATACAGTGACGGAGAAAAAGGAGAAAAATAAAAACACTTTTCCCTACGAAATGAAAGCAAAAACCTAGCTCTTCCTTGAGCACTAACTAAACTTAAAATGTCCCTTAACTCACAACAAGGCAGCTAAATGGCATGTACACCTGTAAACCATCGGTGTGATATACAATAAACAGTGCGCACAAACAGGGCAGCTGAATGAACTGTAAACCATCGGTGTGATATACAATAAACAGCGCGCACAGTTTTTACACACACTATTTCTTCTTAGCAAATACTACAAAATTTACAGCCACTTGCACGCTGATGTTTTGGGTTGAATATGCTGTGTTCTCGAATATTAGCAAAACCAGTCACTAAAACATCAAGATGAAATGTTTTAACGAACTGTTGTTCAGTTGCCATCAGCATTAAATTGCTGAGGCTTTCGTTTCCAATAGTTGTCCTGATGTAGGTTTTCACTGCTAAAACTGAGATGAATCTGTCACTGGCAGCGGTGTGATTGGTAAGGGAAGGGAGATTTGAATTACCTTCACAACTTCTCAATACGCCACAGGCAGAGTCTGCAATTTGTTAAGCAGTGTGAGAATGTCGCAGTCCTCTGCATTTGATGGACTGAATGTAAATACGGTTTGACCGCACAGGTTTGAGATTTCAAAACGACCCCATCAATGTGAGTGCTGTACATTTTTCAAAATTCTTCAATTTTGTCGACATCCGTGAACTTCGGAGACTTGGTATCAAGCGCTTCCACTGATTGAAGTTTTTCATTATCCTTAAAGTGTCGCGTCAATTCGGCAGTGAAGCGAGCAAGTCATCTCATCTTGTAGGAATGCTGCTTGGCTCGTCATCATTGTTTCGTTGTCCTGTACTGGAGTTGGTAAAACAGTCTCAAGAGTTTTGATACTTGGTGGATTCTTGTTGGTCTGGATGTAAATGTAGATTGAAAGTGCCAGGGTTGAAATCGATCGCAACACTAACACGTTCAGCAAAACGTTTTGCATTCGCCAATGTAGCTTCCAATTCTGACTTCGGATTGCTGGTAACTTTGATCAAGTCTGCAGCAACACAAGACCGCTTTGTTGTAGTTGCTCGAAGAGTGCATTTGTTATACCCAGCACCTTTTCCAGCATGTGAAGGTATAGGATGAAGGAGGCAGATTCTAATCTAGTTTTCAAGCCAGTAGCCTCGGTGGAGCTGCCTTTTCACAGTGAGATAGTTGGTTGCAGTACAGTCAGAATAGCTTCATAAGGCAAAATGGTCTAGTTGATTGCTCTGTGCCAATACAGACACCATGTGTTTGCAGTTCTCTCTGCACTGAGTGTACAAAACATTAAGAACACCTGCTCTTTCCATGAAATAGACTGATGAGGGGAATCCAGGTGAAAGCTGTGATCCCTTATTGATGTAACCAGTGTAGATGAAGGGGAGACAGGTTAAATAATGATTTTTAAGCTTTGATACAATTGAGACATGGATTGTGTATGTTTAACATTCTTGTTAAATTTGCAGACAACACAAAAATAGGAGTGGCAAAACTGTTGCAGCTGCAAAGGTCATTCAAAATGATCCAGACAAGATTCAGAACTGGGCAGACACATGGCAAATGACATTTAATAGAGAAAAGTATAAGGTACTGCATGCAGGAAATACAAATGTGCATTATAAATATCATATGGGAGATACTGAAATTGGAGAAGGAATCTATGAAAAAGACCTAGGAGTTTATGTTGACTCAGAAATATCTTCATCTAGACAATGTGGGGAAGCTATAAAAAAGGCCAACAAGATGCTCGGATACATTGTGAAAAGTGTTGAATTTAAATCAAGGGAAGTAATGTTAAAACTGTACAATGCATTAGTAAGACCTCATCTTGAATATTATGTTCAGTTCTGGTCACCTCGCTGCAAAAAGGATATTGCTGCTCTAGAAAGGATGCAAAGAAGAGCGACCAGAATTATTCTGGGTTTAAAAGGCTTGTCATGTGCAGACAGGCTAAAAGAACTGAATCTATTCAGTCTTGAACAAAGAAGACTATGTGGCGATCTGATTCAAGCATTCAAAATTCTACAAGGTATTGACAATGTCGACCTGAAAAAAAAACAAGGACCAGGGGTCACAAATGGAGATTAGACAAAGGGGTATTCAGAACAGAAAATAGGAGGCACGTTTTTACACAGAGAATTGCGAGAATCTGGAAACAACTCCCCTGTAATGTTGTTGAAGCTGACACCGATAGTGTAAATATCAGATAGTGAGCCCAATAGGATATTGAACATACAGGAAATGCCATGTTATGAAATGTAGTTGATATCAATGGTATATATTGTTCAGAGCACTGCAGAATACAAGCTGATTTTTACACTCTCGAGGTCAGAGCGGTCAGTAGCTGCTCAGCTTCTTTGGAGCAGATCTCAATAGTGCACCAAGGAGGCCGTTCAGCCTATCGAAGCTGGTCTGGTTTCTAGTACCTCATTGATCTCAGAATGTTTGTCAAGCTGGGTGCTAAAGGATCCAAGTGATTCTGTAGTTTTAATATTGACTACTAAGGATGTGCAGCTGTAATGTCTTTGAAACTGTGATTGTGTTTAAAGATTACCACAGTTGAAGAGGGGGCTGAAATTGCATTTGCTAACCCTATTATATACCATTGAAAAAAAGAAACGCAGAGCAGATATTTTTTCTCTTCAATCTCTTAAAAATTGCAACAAAACTTGATCAAAGGAACTGTATTTTATTTAAACACATTTTGCTGACAGTGTCGAAAACGCATGACGTTCGCCAAAACACGTGAATATTTCCAAAATTAACACCATTTGCTTAAGACCTGCAATATTCCCCTGCATTCACTGCACATGCAACATGCCAAGATGTGGCTATAAAAGTGAAGTGTTCTCAGCTTGCTTGTCTTATTGGTGTTTGCCACCAACACAAAACACTTGACTGCTCAAGATCCGGTAGACCATGTGCGACGACAACAGCCCAGGACAGATTTATACACTTACGTCATTTATGTGACAAGTTCACCACTGCAACCTCTACAACATCTGCAGTACCAGGAAAGCGCAGAATTTCCAACCAGACTGTCAGAAACTGCCTACGGGAGACTGGTATCCAGGCAAGGCGGCTAAATCCTATACTACGACTTCAGTGGTGTCATGATCAGAGTATGGCCCATACAAAGATGGAGAAATGTGGTGTTCAGTAATGAATCCAGATTTCTGCTTCAAAGTGCATATGAAAGAGCCCGGGTATACAGGCGACTTCGTGAACGTTTTGCTGCCAACTGTGTGTGATAGCGTTGACAGATTTGGTGGTGGGAGTGTCATGGTGTGGCAGCAATTTCAGACAGTGGCAGAATCAACCTTGTTCTTGTTCAAGGCAACCTGACAACTCAGCACTATTGTCATGTGATCCCATGCATGAACCATCGTAACATCATTTTCCAGCATGACAATGCATGACTGCACACAGCCCAGGCCACCACAGCTTTCCTCACTCAGAACAATGTCCAAGTGATTCCCTGGCCTTCTCCATCACCAGATCCGAGTGGGTTGCCATTCCCTGGCATGTTATCCAGGCTCTGATTTGATCCATGGGCAGGTGATGTCAGGCCGTCATTGATGCCAATGGTGGGCATACCCGTTACTGATTTCTGTTGACCTTGAACTTTATTTGACCTTTGAAAGTGACTATTTAATGTCTTAATGATTTCTGTATAGGTTAAGGTTCTTTGGAACTGTCTATTTTACTATGCAAACTGCTATACTAATGCTATAAAAAGTACATTCAAACAATTTTTTTTTATTTTGAAGAGTATATCACATTGTACCTAAAGTATTACCAAAGCATTCTTGCCTGAAGGGGTCTTCTGTGTAGAAGTGCTACAGGAAATCAGCATAATTGAAGACAAGGCTTTCTTAGTCTGCTTGGGGTCTGAACGCCACTAAGGTAATTCATTTCTGTGTCAGTGTGTACAGCAGTATAGAGCGTGTGGTTCAGTGTATGTAAACCAATGACAAGTTGAAATAGCAAAAACAGATTTAAATGAAAAATGTACATAATGTAAAAAACAGTCATATGAGTATCTACAAGAACACCCTCTGTACAAACTCTACAGGAATGTTGTATCTCGGTTTAATACCTTGTTGTATTCCATATGATTCTCTATTGTTTCTTCTTCAAATTTCATAACTTCAAAGATTCTATATGTAAACATGTAATGTATGCATGGCATACAGACATGCAGTCAGACAGACAAACAAACAGATGCGCAGAACTCCAAAATGCAACACACATGCCAGCCTCCACTTCATACCTGTCGCTGGGAGATAATAATTATACAATGACCCCTTGCAGGGGATTACAAGTTAGGAGAACCACTTTATTAAGCTGGGAAATACTGTCTCCAACAGGATACAGGCATGAAACAATAATTATGAATGTTTATTTGCACACGTTATACAGTGTCTGAGAACACTTTAAAAATTGACAAAAACAGCCTAGTTACTACACATGGATCAACCATTTAAAAAATGCAGACAAACTGCATTCCCTAGTTCATGTCTCTACTGTTGAGTTTCATGAAAACACTTTCATTTTCACTTTGCTTCAACATTTCCATCTATAATAGATTTTTAAATGATGTTTGTACGTGATGCTAGATATGAATCATGGCTTCCAAATAACTGGCATAGTTGGGCACAACCGGAGATCTCCTACAGTCTGGTCCTGTTGAGAGGAGTGTTTCTTCTCCACTCAATATAAATCACTACTGACAAAGTATCCCAAAAGATCCACCAAAGCTTGGCTTTGAACTGGAGGGGATTTGCATTGATCAGATGGGAAAATAAAATAATGATATATTAATAGACTTTCAAGATGAGAACTTACAATGGCTTCTCTTTACAATGGTAAAGGGCTCTATAAAGAGGTTCCCTACCCTGTATTCCCCATACTGACCAGGCTGAATTTCTACTAGACTCACACACTAATGGCCTGTGCTACCTCACTAGAATTTCTAGAAGCCTTTGTGAAATATACAAGAGCATGTACTCTACAGGCAAACTAGGGATGGTGGACTGAGGGGCAAGCCCAGATCTTTCTTTTCTTGAACCTGTAGATAATCTAATTGAGAAATTAGAAACAAGACGACAGTTTCTAGACAAAGCAACAAAACACAATGTATTTAAAAATGTATAACTGTTATTCCATCTATAAATGATAAGACATTCAAACAGTGCTAAATCAGGCAGCACTAAAACAAAACTAAATATATTCAATGACAAACCTTTGGACGAAGTATTTTTCATTGAAGACACTGAATGCGATTTCTAGTTGATTATAGTTACATTTATTTAGTTGCTTTTAATATTACTTAAGTAGTGTTATTGCAAGAATTAAATACCTTTATAATTTCATACACCAACTTAACACTGGTTATGTTTAAAGTTTACCTGCAAGAATATACTTGTTTAACTGGTATAGCTTAATGAATACATCCTTAGTCTCTATGGCCCTCAAAATAAAACATTTGTAAAGATATTTTCAATCCTAATGTATGCAAACCAAGTCCCTCATTATCCATTTGCAGCTCAGAAAAGCCATGGCCATTCGCAGCTCAGAAAAGCCATGGCCATTCGCAATTCTCCCAAGTCAACATTGGAGAGGAAGCTTCCCTGCAGCTCCGCCTCCACCATGTTTCCAGCATTGTACCCAGCATGCAGCAGTGCAGCAGCGGCGCGGCACAGAAGCCAGTCAGCAATCTTCTGCATCTTCATTCTGTCCACATTCTGGAGATTTCCACCCCACTGACAAATGTGGAGCAAATTGGCAGCAACTCTAGCACTTGGACGCTAAAACAAATACACAAAACAAAACATTAGACCATGACAGTGTAGTGTGAGGATACTTGAACGTCACCTTCTTTAATTTCTAGGCCTTCTGCAATAAATACGTTTTAAATAATAAACAAATTCTAGAAGTCTGTGGGTCTCAAGTGTATTTATGGATTCATTTCGATTGAACAACACGTAATGGAACTTCAGCAATGACATCATAAGATTTAGCTGTGTACCAAACATTACTAGACATATATTAAATAGTTTGTGTCTCATTATTACACACACACGGGTAGTTTACTGGTTCTATTTCCATACTGAAGTAGCAGTCAGTAGTTGCTTGGATGGACCTGTATAGAGCATGCTTTGTTGAAAGTGTAAAGATCAATACGATTAGCCTGTGTGTCTCGTCTCTGTTTTTAGTAGCAATGTGTGCTATGAACACATCACCATGTAGAAGGGCATTGGGGGGTGGTGAAATACCCATTTAAATGAAGAGATTCCCACCTTGTTTGCATTTCTGCGCAGCAGCAGTTTTACCACAAGCCGAGCTTCAGGAGGCACAGTGCTGGGCAGCGGGGGGAGCTGCTTCTCCTGGTAAGTCCTGCTCTCTAGTCCCTCTGGGCCTGCAGTATAGAAGGGGTTGGGCAGCCCAAAGATTTCATAGGCAATAGCACCCACTGCCCAGGCGTCTGCTTTGCTGTAGTCAATAACAACACCAGGACCTGGGACTGCAGTTGCAACCTGAACATCCAAACAAGGGACATCACAAATCAAAACTATCCATCTAGAACTTCAAACACTAATACAACTATAAGAGACAAAGTAAAACATTTCAGCTAATACTTTTAGCAGTGTTAATAATAATAATAATAATAATAATAATAATAATAATAATAATAATAATAATAATAATCTTTATTTTTACATAGCGCCTTTCATAGTGGACTACCATCACAAAGCACTTTACAAGATACAAGACTAGGGTGTGTGAACTATGCATCAGTTGCAGAGTCACTTACAAGAACGTTTTGCCCGAAAGACGGAGCACAAGGAGGTTAAGTGACTTGCTCTGGGTCACACAATGAGTCAGTAGCAAAAAAATAAAAAATTCTAGCAATTATAAGCAACCCCATTGTTGCTTTGTCATTGTTGCTTTGTAACCCAGAAGTAGATTTAAATTAATTTCAACTTGTGACCTTTATGCTATTGTTGAATATAGAATAGAGGCATTTTAGATGCCTCCTTTAAAATGTTCAGTGTATCAAAAGCACCATTTAGAAAAACATTGAGTTTTCTCTTTATGTACATTTGTAGGGCTTCCTCAATAGCAGCTTGCAGATCAAATTTCTAACCTCCTGCTGCCGCAGGTAGAGTGCATGTTTACATTAGCTGATTGGCATAGTTTCACCAAAGGAAGAAACCAAAGTGTGAAGTACTTACTTCAGGTGCCATGAGGCAAGGATTTCCACCCCGATCGACAGAGTTACTGTTAAAGGGTAGCTTCAACCACAAGTGTCGCTCAGCCAGACAGCAGCCAAAATCTGTGATCACCAGGCGTGGGCAGCCAACTGAAAACACAACAAGTATGTCAGGAACACACACATCCCCCTCCGCTGTGCATACAAACTCAGCATCGAAACTGCATTCACAGCATGTACAAATAGGACAAGCCTACGAACGTACAGCCGGACAAACAGATGCTTTGATATATTCCCAGGCTCTGACACACTCAGTTAATTGTCCTTTTGATAAGCAGTTCTCTGTTCTGTATAAATGTGTCACGTAAGAATATAAAAGTGAGATGGACAGACAGGAGCCTCTATATATCCACAATGGGTATTGGTATCTCCAGATTTATAACAAACGCTAAAGGATCCATGCATGTACATATAAACAGGGTCTCCTTATATTCACAGCTTCTTGCATTCAGGACTACAATGCATATTCAAATGTGTTCCCTTTCAAAGCACATACTGTACACACATATCACCATTTAAAGCTAACTGAAGACAAGACACGAAGAGACTTGCAGTATTAGTATAACTGAACTGATCTAAAACATGGTTCACACATTACAGTAGACTCGACAATCGGAAATGATCTTTACTGAGAACCACTCCACAGCAATGAACTGCAGGCTCACAGCAGCTGTACAAACCACTGATATCTGATGACATGGAAGTATCAAAAACAAAGTCTAGACAAGCCATGTTTAGTACTGTACAGATAACATTCAACCAATCACATCACTAATCTGAACAGGGTCCAGACCTGACTCATTTGGGTTAAAGAGTCTGCTGCATTCCGTATCGCCAGAAACACAGCGTGCTCAACATTACCGGAATTATTAGAAACACGGCGTGCTCAACATTACCGGAATTATTAGAAACGCGGTGTGCTCAACATTACCAGAATTATTAGAAACACGGTGTGCTCAACATTACCAGAATTATTAGAAACACGGCGTGCTCAACATTACCGGAATTATTAGAAACACGGTGTGCTCAACATTACCGGAATTATTAGAAACACGGCGTGCTCAACATTACCGGAATTATTAGAAACGCGGTGTGCTCAACATTACCAGAATTATTAGAAACACGGTGTGCTCAACATTACCAGAATTATTAGAAACGCGGTGTGCTCAACATTACCAGAATTATTAGAAACGCGGTGTGCTCAACATTACCAGAATTATTAGAAACGCGCCGTGCTCAACATTACCAGAATTATTAGAAACGCGGTGTGCTCAACATTACCAGAATTATTAGAAACGCGGTGAGCTCAACATTACCGGAATTTAGAAACGCGCCGTGCTCAACATTACTGGAATTATTAGAAACGCGGTGAGCTCAACATTACCGGAATTTAGAAACGCGGCGTGCTCAACATTACTGGAATTATTAGAAACGCGGTGAGCTCAACATTACCGGAATTTAGAAACGCGCCGTGCTCAACATTACCGGAATTATTAGAAACATGCCATGCTCAACATTACTGGAATTATTAGAAACGCGGCGTGTTCAACATTACTGGAATTATTCCTGTATTGATTTTCTTTTTGACCTGAATCATGCTCCAGCAGGATGTTGTCAGATTTGAGGTCTCTGTGAGCGATTCCTTGTCTGTTCAGGTGATCCACTCCTTCTAGCAGCTGCAGAATCAGCAGAGTCGCCTCCCTGTTATCAGGAAGGGAAACTTGCAGGGACTGCCGCAGAGTGCAGGGGTAGCTGCAAGCACACAAACACAGCACTTTAAAACAGCCAAGAGGACTTTCTCAACTCACACCTTTCACTTCTGAAGTCCTGGCTTCCAGTTTGGTGGTCTAAAGAAGCCCCCAGTGGACATGCATCAATGTCAAAACTTTGGATTTATTACACTGTTCCACACTGAAAAAATCAGATTGCGATAAAAATGTGTTTGGAAATTATAGTTTAATAACTCATACTTTATTACAGAGTGCTGAGAATGTTTAAGTCAATCAGAGCGTACCTTCTGTATTCCTAGACTCATTACCAAATTCATTACAACAACCGTACCATGCTGAGTTTACACAGTGATGTATTCTCAATGTTCATACAACTGACCCGCTTCACAATACCACCTCTTTCAATTCCATTAAAAATGTGACATCACAATTGGCCACCTGCCTCAGCCATTTAACAGTATTCTCTTTATCAACCTTTTCCCTCTTCAATGGAAAATCACAAGAATAAAGGCGAAACAAATATAGCTAGATTATTTCCTTTGTAAATAAACAATAAAGCAATATAAGATTCTAGAACTACGAGCGTCTGTGAATGGGTTATATCCACACTTGTACTGTGTACACAGACCGTGCCTTTCAGCCTCAGTCTATTCACTTCTACTTGTTTATTTCTTTATTACATTTATATAGCGTGTTTTATACAAAACTAAAGCAAAGCACTGTGCAGTACATAGCAGAAAAAAAGAAGAAAACCACAATATAGCATGTCACACATACAACTGCCACTATACTGCCAGTATACAGTAATACAAAAGCAGCAATTTTAAAGTTACATTAAAACCCACTGAGATAAGAAAGCCATTTTATTAAAGTACTTATTTAGTTTTGACTTAAACTGTAACAGTTCCAGTTCCCTGACATACGAAGGCAGAGCATTCCATAATTTAGGAGCTCTAGAAGAAAAAGCCCTACCTCCTGGGGTCAAGTGACCCCATACAGGGTCAGTAACTCCTGCAAATAACTATGTGCTAATCCACTCAGGGCCCTATAGTTCACATCAAAATCTTTAAATCAATACTATACAGGGAGCCAGTGTAGAGAGGCCAGAACAGGGGTAATATGTTCACTTTGCCTGGTTTTAGTCAGAATTCTAGCGATGGTATTCTGAACAAGCTGCCAGCGGGATACCACATGTTTTGGGACACCAGAAAAAAGTGCATTACAATAATCAAGTCTAGATGAAACAACAACATGAATTAGTCTCTCTGCATTAGATATGGAAATAACTGGTCTATTTGGCTAGATTATGCAGCTATTACCCACATACACAGACATAACCTTGCAATATGTAGGTTTATCTAGTATTCAAATAATCTTCAATTTGCTTACTTCTTCATTACTAAGAACAGGGTGCGGTTGTGTCCGATGCCATCTGGATTCAATCTGGCAGGCAGCATATCAGGATAATCAGCCCAGGCACCAGGAAGCAGAGGCACATCCGCAGTAAAAGCACGGAAAACCTGGATTACATTGGGATGAGGCTCCAGCTTCTTCCTGATGCAGCCAAATTGCCTGAAAAGAGAACCACAAATAAGCCATCTCTAAACCAGATCAGCAACTCAGATTACAAAATGAAAGTTAAAATAGCATCAAGGGCAATTCCGTGATAAAGTGACCATGGCATGATTAAAAAAACAAACAAAACAAGCAAGCAAACATATCTTCCTCTATTTTTACCAAAGCGCGTGTATTTATGAATGCTGTATTTTTACTAAAGCGCGTGTATTTATGAATGCTGTATTTTTACTAAAGCGCGTGTATTTATGAATGCTGTATTTTTACTAAAGCGCATGTATTTATGAATGCTGTATTTTTACTAAAGTGCATGTATTTATGAATGCTGTACTTATTTTCAGCCGGTGACTTTTCTTTACAGACATTTAAAGTTACTGAGAAAAAAAACACATTTCCAAAGTCTGACTTCCACACATTAAGTATCAATGGTGGGATAAATGTTTTAGTTACACATTTGTAAATATGTCACATTTTTACTCTATAAAGTATGTAATACCAAGTTAATAATATTAAATTTTCTTGGGATAAAGGAACATATTTTTTGAAATAATTCAAAATAATGGTGTTTAAATAAAACCAAATCTCACATCCATAACATTTTCTTGGTAAAGATTTTGTAAAAGTTGTATACTAAGTTATATTTTTTTCAAACTTTCTCTGCAAAGCTAACTTTTTAAAATGCATGTTATGGAATAAGAATTGTTGACCCTTTCTTAATAGTAAGTGCCCAGATTAGCGTACGGACGTGGCTGTTCAGGACGTGGCTGGTAGTAAACTTGATGAGATTGTAAAGAAATCACAGGTCTTATTATATACAAGCACAATTGCAATCACTGAAGGACACCATGGCAAATTGCCGTGAGACCACATAAACAAATCACAATACCAAAAATCTGTGTCTGTCATTTTAATGGGATTAAAGTGTTTCCTCTCATCTACAGATCTTACATTTTTCTGATCAAGTTAACGCTCCTCCTTAGTAAAATGTCTAGCACACTGAAGTGCCGCTAGTTAAATTGACAAAGTTAGTGGCAATGTGCTAAAAACACGTATACCTTACACGCAAGGTATACACATTTTCATTGATTTAAGATTGCCCAAATACACGTATCTTTACATTGAAGTGATATCATGTTTAGTTACTTCATTCAAAGCACCTGGATTTCAAGTTTACTTTCACATCATGTTATTATAACAATTCAGGACGCACTTCAAAAAGCTTTTTATTTTATTTGTTTACATGTTTTTATTTAAAAACTGAAGTTGTGTCTCAGTTTTTAGCTACTTGTAGCATGTGTTCACAAAGGGGCGTGTTTGTAAAAACAAACGTTCCCGTTCTAGTTCATTTGTCTCTCACTCGGTCACTGCTGACACATCATGTGGTCATTTATCAGCAGTTCAGAAAGCTGTCAGAGAACACTGCATTCTTACACAGAAGATCCTTCTACAGTCGACATTGTTAAGAGAACCTCAGTAGAAGGTAGATTTAATTATATTCTTAATTATTAACAAAATAATAAGATAATACAATGTTAATTAATCTTGTCAGTCCTGCCGACTGAATTACCAGACAGATTTTTCACTGAAACCTTATCTTGTCTCTGTGTCCCATAAGCAAAATGTAGTGTGTACATAACACAAGATTAAATCAAGAGTAATCATAATTGTATTTATATTTCATGATGTTAAAATAATAATAATATTTTGTGTCCATTGAAAGTTTTATTTTTAAATATGACTTATTAATTTCTTGATACATTTCAGACACTGTGTCACACCCAGAACGCTGGACTTCGGGTTGCACTATTAAAATATTGAAAACCTGACATTCATGAATATGATTTAGGGGAGCTGCAAAGTCTTTCCTAGAACCATTACAATAAATGTTTTGGGTGCAGATCACACAAACCACAGACTTTTGAGAACATGTAAAGTGACCCAGCAAGGCTTGTCCATTTCTGTCACATCCACAATGACTTTCTTTACAAAACATTTTTCTGAGACTTTGAACCATGGAATTTTAATAGACAGTTTAAAAAGCACTTTTTCCAAATAGTCTATAATGTTTCTTTAACTCATTAAAGGAGCCCTGGTGTATGGTAACAAAGTTACAAAGTTGCCCTTAAATAAATAATACTTTGAAAGGCATATTCATCTGACACAAAAATGTCAGGGGTGCTAAGAAAAGGAAATACATTTGTCAAGTTGTTCAAATCCATGAACTACATTTTTTTGTCTTACCCAGGAAATGGTAATATAGATCTGTCCTAATTGACTTGAGCTTGAATATCAGAAGTCTTGGCATTGACTCCTCTAACATACAGTATATATCTGTCCTAATTGACATGAGCTTGAATACACAGTAACTGTATTTGCAATCTTTCACCATTTTCACAAAAAGTCATTTGCTGCCAATTTCATTTACTAGAGTTTTATTTAATGTTTAACTTGAAGACAACATAATGTGATATGATACTGCATTACACACAGCTCACCCATTTAGTGCAGCTGTTCCTCTCTCTCTGCTCATAGCAAGTGGAGGAGCTGCAACCAATTCCTGACCCATGGCTCTCAGGATAGACTCACTAGAAGATCCTGCCTGCAATAGGGTACACACATGAATCTGTAAGGTATTGCAAAGCATTTGTGGACCAGATCTATATAAAAAAAAAAAAAAAAACCCTTTGCATCAGATCTCTCAACTGCTCAATACTAGTTTCTCTTCAGTTTCAACATTTAAAACTAAATTGTAAAAATAAGTTGTTAAGGGAGTTGTTAATAGTTGTTTAAACATTTAGAATTTTTCCAAAACATTTTATTTGTTGTCAAAAGTATACAGTAAAATAGGCGCTAGTTTTAGTGTTTGCATAATAGTAAGTGTACAGCAAAAGTCACTTTTGTATTTAATTTCGCACATTTCTTCAGTCTTGTCCCTATACACACACACACAGTCTTACACATTATAATGGGTTGTTTATACACAAACACATGTTGAGTCATTGTTCTGATGGCTTTTCTGATTGGTTACAGGTGTTCACACTACAGTTGAAGCCCTATAATAATGCTGTTATGGGTTGTTTTAAACAACACCAACCGTGAAATTCCACATCATTTTCACAGCCAGCGGGAGCCGAGCTGGACGGCTTGTCAGAGCGAGGCCGGTGTCCAGGAGCGCTTCCCCCCTGGGGGGTGCCTGCACATGGGAGACTTGCTCAGGTTTCCAGGGGGCAGCGAATGGAGCAGCAGCCTCGTACACTGCAGCGTTACAGCCTTTCCCAATCTGCTGTCCAATCACGTAATCCTCAAGTTTGTAGCCGGTGGTGAAAGGCTTTAGTGGGCTTTCATGTTTCTTTGCCTTGTTATGGAAAAGTGCCTTTCAAGAAAAGGAATGAAAAACAAACCATTAGAATGCATTTATTGAGAACCTCATGACAAATGTATTCCCAAATGTTCTTGTGCACTGTCTTTTCTGTAAACTGTGGATTTCATGGCAACTTTCACTAAATTCAGTGTTGCTCTGAAATCCTAAATGTCTGATTTCCTCATTCCAGAAAGAAGTTGGCTGCTTTGACCTTTCACCTCCAGAATTCAGAGGTACAGAGTTGATTGGTCACATAATCCTCACTTCAGATGCTGACACAGTACTAAAGCTTTGTGTATGATGAATGTATTTTCAAGTTTAACCACGCGTTCCCTTTAGTGATGGATGTTATTACATTTAATACAAAGCTGGCGTCGTATACAATTAAATCTTACCGGTCTTAAAATGTGTATTTTTGTGTTTTGAAGTGTATGCATTTTAACGTGGCTATCATGCATTGCATTTAAATAATGCTGTCATTAAAAAATGCGTGTCGTTATTGGATTTCGAAAATATTTTAAAACGCTACAATGGGTTACGGTTACACATTATTATGTATTTATTTATTTTATAAAAACAACAAAACATGATGTTGGTACTTTCCCATAAGCTTTAGAAACTGTGGATAAAAGAACACTTTGTGGGGTCCGTGTGTTTCTATGCAGGCTTTTTTTCAAGCTAGCTGACCGAGTTCAGTGTACTCTGCCCCCTCCTGTCCCAAACTTGTGAACAGAACAAGGCCATACCTGAATTTCCTGACATGTCGCAACGACCGTTCTGTCTTCTTCCAGCTGTTGTTCAATAAGACCCAAGCCTACCCCGAAAGCCAAAAACACAGCTCTGTTCCTGGGGGAGCCCGAACCGGGAATCCTCCAGAACACCCGCCGCTGCAGCCGAGCCGCAAGCCCGCTGAGGGACACTCGGTAATACCGATAACGACCCGGCAGGAAAGTCTGAGGCTGTACACGACTGGAGGTTTGGCCGAGTCTGAGTTGTTCTCCTCGGAGCTTAGCTGCAACCCGGGCCGCTGGTTTCAGAAGCCCGAGCTGCAGTACCGAGCGACCCAGCTCCAGCCCACGGCGTACAGCATGTCTAACAGACATGTTTGGCGCCAGAAGCCCCCGTTTTACTGTAAACGCAGTGCAATCTTGAATCGAGTTTGCTAATGAAGGGAAGTCCAAGGACACCCGAAGCAAACCGGCTTATCACGAAGTCGTCTCCCCCAAAACGTCACATGACATAACAACAGTCTAAAATAAGCACACACACAGCACCTGTTTTTAATTCACCTTATGCGTCATTATTGGCGTGTCTGTTGTTGTTCAAGTGTCGGTATAATACAATATTTACATTTAATAAATGCCTTAGCTTTTTATATTATTAAAGGGAATCGTGGTTTCTCGCAAGTCCCAGTGCTGTAGTTACTGTTCAATACTTTATTTTGCTTTTTTTTTACTTTGCACATGAAGTGGATCTAGTGTGGTGGTAAGATCATGTTGTTTTACTTTAACATTAATAAAGTCTAGAAAACTAAACCATGACTAACAAAAAAATCATGAATAACACATCTCCTTAGCAACAGTGTCATTTGGTTGACGGATTTGAATGCAATATATTGGGCTATTTATGTTATGTGTTGTATAGTTTTGTGTCGCTGTTCCGTGTTTTGTCAATATCCTGAGTGAGTGCAGCTGTGAGGGGGCAGTCGTCTGCCTCCCTTTTGTTACCCCGGAACGCTACAATACACGATTCCAAAAAGAGAAAAATACTCCCTCTGATGTGTTGAACACAAATAGGTTATTCACACAAAGAAATGGTTCAATTCATGTAGCAGCTTTTAAAAAGTACCAAACAAACAACATACATCTGATAAACACAACCAACATTTTATGCAGCGTTAGATCAAATAAGTGCATATAGTTTTGATAGTTTTTGAATTTTGTTGATAGGGGTGCAATAGTAAAACGATATTCCTAGGGTAACAGTTGCAGGCAATTGTTGGTTTGTCCTGAGGAGTTGCTAGGGTTGCAGTTCAAATGGTTTTATTTCTTGTGTCACTTTGTCATGTGTGTGTTTTAAATAATGATTCATATTCACAAGATATGTGCACCCTGGTCTGTGCAAAGTTAACGGTCTCTGCTGGGGATTCCAGAGCTGGGGAACCAAGTGTGCGTAAAGTGCCGCGCGATCCAGGATTTGCATAAACTAGTAAGTATGCTAGAAATGGAGCTGGAAGAAGTGAGACAGCAACAGGATCTTGAGGAACTGGCACACCCACAATTCATGGAAGTCTGCATCACCCCTAACAGACTGAAAGCCACCAGGGAGATAGAAGGTCAGAACAGCTGGGTTCAGGTAGGCAGAAGCAGGGAAAAAAAGAAACTTCGTCAAACACAACCACCAGAAATCAAAACAACCAACAGATTTGAGTCACTTCAGAATTTTGATGAGCAGAACCAACAACAAGAGAATGAAAGGAACAACATCCAGGACCCTATTGACAGTGGTGACCAGACAGCAAAAAGAAGGGAGGTCATGATTGTTGGGGACTCCATATTGAGAAACACAGCAAGTTCAATTCGCAGTTTGGACCCCCTTACTACAACAGTGTGCTGCCTTCCGGGAGCCTCGGTCAAGCACATCACTGAGAACGTGGACAAGCTCCTGGAACGAACAGGAGACGACCCGGTAGTAGTCGTCCACATTGGTACAAACAACATTGGAAGAGACAGACCAAAATCCCTGCAAAACAAATTCAGAGAGCTAGGAAGGAAATTAAAAGAGAAAACCAAAACTGTGGTATTTTCTGGTATACTACCCGCACCTTGGAAAGGACCATATGGACAGCTGGAAATAATTAATCAAAACGCATGGCTGAAGACGTGGTGCACACGGGAAGGCTTCACCTATCTTGATCATTGGACCACATTCTACAACGAGGACTATCTGTATAGACGGGATGGACTGCACTTAAATAACAAGGGAACCAGTCTACTCGGAGAAAAGATCCTCGAGCAGGTTCGGAAGCATTTAAACTAGAAAGGAAGGGGGGAGAAATCAACAAAAAAACAGAAGGGAGACCGCATCAAAACAAGAACAACAACTCAGGTAAGACAACCATTAAATGTATTTATCTAAATGCTAGAAGTATCAGAAACAAAATTCTAGAACTTGAAGCTACTGCACTAACAGGTAACTATGATGTGATAGGTGTTACAGAAACTTGGTTGTCTGAGAGTGATGGGGACGAATTTAATATTTGTGGGTATACACTGTATAGGAAAGACAGGCAGGACAGAAGAGGAGGAGGGGTAGCGCTATACATAAGAAACAGTCTTGAAGCCCAGGTGTTAAACCTGGACAAAGAAAATAAAGCCGAATCAATATGGGTCAGAATAACGGACAAAAATTCAAAAGGCATAATAATAGGAGCATGCTATAGACCGCCAGATTCAGACGGTGAGCAAAATAATCTGTTATACAATGACATTAGAAATGTGTGTAGCAAAGGAGAAGCCATACTAATGGGGGATTTCAACTTCCCCCAAATAAAATGGGAAAACCCGGTGGGTAGCGCGAAGGATGAAATAGAAATGGTGGAAATGACAAATGACTGCTTCCTAACACAATTTGTGAAGGCACCCACTAGAGGGGAGGCATGCCTTGATTTAGTCTTTTCAAATAACGAAGATAGAATAACTAAAACAGAGGTCAGAGAACCACTGGCAAACTCAGACCACAACATGGTCTCATTTGAAGTGTTTTTTAAATCCCCAAAAGTAATGACTAAAGCTAAGGTTTACAATTTTAGAAAAGCAAACTATGAAGGTATGAAACAGAGACTAACAGAAGTAGATTGGAGTAAAATAGAGAAAACACCCACAGAAGAAGGATGGTTGTTCTTCAAAAATGTAGTACTAGAGGCGCAAAACAATTATATCCCTAAAGTAGACAAATCTAAATGTAAAACTAAATTGCCAAAATGGTTTAATAGATCAATTAAAAAAATATTCAGCGAAAAAAGGCACTTTACAGAGCATTAAAAAAGGACCAAAAAGAAAGTACGCAGAAAGAGTACACAGAACTGCAAACGCAAGTCAAAAAGGAAGTTAGAAAGGCCAAGAGAGAAATAGAAATGAACATTGCTAAGGGAGCTAAAACCAATTCCAAAATGTTTTTCCAATATTACAACAGCAAGAGAACATTCAAAGAGGAGATTAAATGTTTAAGAGATACAAATGGCAAAATCGTAGAGGAAGAAAAAAAATAGCAAATATATTAAATGATTACTTTTCACAAGTTTTTACAAAGGAGGATACGGACAACATGCCCCACATGCCAACCTGTTCCTATCCAGTTTTAAATAACTTTAGCATAACTGAGGCAGAAGTGTTAAAGGGACTAGGAGCTCTTAAATAAACAAATCCCCTGGGCCGGATGAGATCCTCCCAGTAGTACTCAAAGAAATGAAAGAAGTAATTTACAAACCGCTAACCAAGATCATGCAGCAGTCTCTTGACACAGGGGTGGTACCGACAGACTGGAAAATTGCAAACGTAATACCGATCCACAAAAAGGGAAACAAAACTGAACCAGGTAACTACAGACCAGTAAGCCTGACTTCTATTATATGCAAACTTATGGAAACTATAATAAGATCCAAAATGGAAAATTACCTATATGGTAACAGGGTCCTGGGAGACAGTCAACATGGTTTTAGGAAAGGGAGATCGTGCCTAACTAACTTGCTTGATTTTTTTGAGGATGCAACATCGATAATGGATAATTGCAAAGCATATGACATGGTTTATTTAGATTTCCAGAAAGCTTTTGACAAAGTCCCGCACAAAAGATTAATTCTCAAACTGAACGCAGTTGGGATTCAAGGAAACACATGTACATGGATTAGGGAGTGGTTAACATGTAGAAAACAGAAAGTACTGATTAGAGGAAAAACCTCAGAATGGAGTGTGGTAACCAGCGGTGTACCACAGGGATCAGTATTAGGTCCTCTGCTATTCCTAATCTACATTAATGATTTAGATTCTGGTATAGTAAGCAAACTTGTTAAATTTGCAGACGACACAAAAGTAGGAGGAGTGGCAAACACTGTTGCAGCAGCAAAGGTCATTCAAAATGATCTAGACAAGATTCAGAACTGGGCAGACACATGGCAAATGACATTTAATAGAGAAAAGTGTAAGGTACTGCACGCAGGAAATAAAAATGTACATTATAAATATCATATGGGAGATATTGAAATTGGAGAAGGAATCTATGAAAAAGACCTAGGAGTTTTTGTTGACTCAGAAATGTCTTCATCTAGACAATGTGGGGAAGCTATAAAAAAGGCTAACAAGATGCTCGGATACATTGTGAAAAGTGTTTGAATTTAAATCAAGGGAAGTAATGTTAAAACTTTACAATGCACTAGTAAGACCTCATCTTGAATATTGTGTTCAGTTCTGGTCACCTCGCTATAAAAAAGATATTGCTGCTCTAGAAAGAGTGCAAAGAAGAGCGACCAGAATTATTCCGGGCTTAAAAGGCATGTCATATGCAGACAGGCTAAAAGAATTGAATCTGTTCAGTCTTGAACAAAGAAGACTACGTGGCGACCTAATTCAAGCATTCAAAATTCTAAAAGGTATTGACAGTGTCGACCCAAGGGACTTTTTCAGCCTGAAAAAAGAAACAAGGACCAGGGGTCACAAATGGAGTTTAGAAAAAGGGGCATTCAGAACAGAAAATAGGAGACACTTTTTTACACAGAGAATTGTGAGGGTCTGGAATCAACTCCCCAGTAATGTTGTTGAAGCTGACACCCTGGGATCCTTCAAGAAGCTGCTTGATGAGATTTTGGGATCAATAAGCTACTAACAACCAAACGAGCAAGATGGGCCGAATGGCCTCCTCTCGTTTGTAAACTTTCTTATGTTCTTATGAGTGTTGCATCTGGCGCTCCTTCAGGTTCGGGAAGTCTCCTTGTTGCGTTATAGCGGCCCCTACTGGCCAAACACGCGGTGAGCTAAAGCACACAGTCTGGCCTGCTGTGGACCTTCTCGCCCTTTCCATTAACAACACATTTAAAATAATTCTTCACCAAATTAAAGTCTATTTAATTTTGAAAACAAAACAGTGTTCATCTATTTTTTCACAAAATATATATTTTTCTTTAACTTAAAATGTACTGAACTGGAAAATACAATGCTAAATAGCTTCATACTATCATTGGTGGAACTGGACATATTTCAAACGAAAACATACAAAAACTGCCATAATCCAATAATGTGTTCTACTGTTGTTATTACCAAGGTATCATCTTTTTTCTCCCATATATTTAAATTATTGGCAATACTTCAATATTGTGAACATGATAGAAAATATAGAGAACAATACAGGGCTGCAATGACTTGGTGTTAGTACCCATTGTGAACACTGAACACTTTCTTCTTCCTCAGGTCTTCAGGTCCAAAAGACATGGGTAAGAGTTCATCCACGGTCATTTTCAAATAGGACCCATCGGGTCTAGAGAGGAAAACATCCCATTCAGTCCCAAACTGCAAAACAGAAATGTGGTAAGCACTCACTTCATAAAAATCCTTTTTTAATCATATTTTTAGGGCACTTTTGAGTCTATTATCTATTAACAGCTAGTTACTAATATACTGTATTATTACACGTGTTATTTGTTAATGGCTAGTTTTATATATATATATATATATATATATATATATATATATATATATATATATATATATAATATTATATATTATATATACAAAATACAACATCTTTCAGCCATTGTGCCATCACTTAATAATGGAACGGCAAATAAAGCACAGCTGAGAAGTGATTAATGACACCTGTTCTGAAACCACTGTTTGCTGATGAAACGCTTCACACAGACACTCAAGCTTCAGAAAGTTGGCTTTCAGTGGACTGCATTGATTGTGACAATGACCCAGCAGTAGCGTGCTCTTTGGTCTCTTGCTTAAATAATAACTAACCTATTAACTAACAGAAAAGGCCAGCTACAAGTAACAGCAAAAACAGACCACTACTTTTTATCAAGACAATCATATCATTGAAATGGGGCTACATGTATTACAAGATAAACTTTTATATTTGTCTTTATTTGTTTATAATTGGTTACTATATATTAAAGTGTCAGTTGCTTCTTTTACATCAGGCTGCTGTTGAGCTTGTCTGCAGAAGCTCTCTTCATTCCACTGAAATCCTTCAGAAGCACCCAGTCTACATGTGTACAGACAGGGAGAGCACAAGATGCGTCCAGACAGGGAGAGCTGAAGATGCGTGCAGACAGGGAGCGCTGAAGATGCGTGCAGACAGGGAGCGCTGAAGATGGGTGCAGACAGGGAGCGCTGAAGATGCGTGCAGACAGGGAGCGCTGAAGATGCGTGCAGACAGGGAGAGCTGAAGATGCGTGCAGACAGGGAGAGCTGAAGATGCGTGCAGACAGGGAGAGCTGAAGATGCGTACAGACAGGGAGCGCTGAAGATGCGTACAGACAGGGAGAGCTGAATGGAATAGAATGGAATGAGGGAGGCTGTCCCGTTCTGGCTCTTCAGATTCTCAGACAAGCTCAAAGCAGCTCAAACTCAAACCACATGGACTGATACAGAAATATTAAACTGCGGCTTCCTTGCCCCAACACTTCACTCTTTACTGAATTCAAACATAAAAAACAAGCAAAACAAAAGCTGGGGAACCAGGGCGGATTGTGCTAAAAGTAAGAGAGTGTAAAACACTGGTAACAAAAAAACAACAAAACCTGCTGTCACTCTACCTCTCTCATGACTTGTCTGCAAGCTCCACAAGGAGAGATAAACTGGTCTTCTAAATCACTGGAAAATATGAAGCACACAATCAAATAGGGAAGCAAAGTCCAGGATGACACTTGCTAAAAGGACACAGAACATAGCAAATGCAAGATACAGCTGGTGTGTTTGAGAGATCTTGTTCTCACATGGGAGGCATTTCTCTGTAAAATACAAATACAATGCAAGTATATTCCCTTCATCTAGAAAATAAAGCCAGTTGATCTTAACCAATGAAATTGAAATGCTGCAGCTGTTCAGATCACTCCAGGGCTTTTGTGCAACATTACAGCATTACAACATTACGGAATTAAAACATTACAACATTACAGGATTACAACATTACAGAATTAGAACATTATAGCATTACAACATTACAGCATTACAGCATTATATTACAGCATTACAACATTAGAACATTACAACATTTGAACATTACAGCTTTACAGTATTACAGCATTAGAACATTAGAACATTACAGCATTAGAACATTACAGCATTACAACATTACATTACAGCATTACAACATTACAGCATTACTTCATTCGATTCAAAATTCAGTAAAAGCAGGTTTGGAGATCTCAGGCCTGCCCCTGTTTACACCAGTGATAGACCTCGGTGCCCTACCTTGCAATGGCGATGGCTCTGAAGTTCATGTGCCCTTCTGAAACGGCTTTTTGAATTGCTGTCCTTTCAGCACAGACTCCCAAGTTGTAACAAGCGTTTTCAACATTGCATCCTGAAGAACAGCAAACAAAATCATCTTACTACAGTAATAAGACACAATGGGCCATATCTTCAAGGCGTTTACGCCACTCTTTAATTACCTCCTGTTTTTTGACAGTGGTGAAACACTTGTTCATTTTACAAAACTAGAACCATACAACTGAGTTATAGATTTCAGTTCTATTTAAAAATAAATATTTGACCTTTTGTAACATTTACATGATTTTTTCTCCTTTCAAAAAGATTGGAGGTAACACTTTGAAGACATATCATACAATCTCAATAAAGTTTCATCACAATTGGATAAAATGGATAAATGGTTCACACACAGTAGTAAAGTGTTTCTACAGATGGACAGATAGACAGAGAGGAAAGGGTGCCTTTATATACCATCAGGCACTTAATAAGCACCTGGACCTAGCATCATGGCCCGCCATCATTTGTCGTGATCACAGAGGTTTTAGATTGTACCCTGACGCCCCCAATTAAAATGAGGGAGTGGTTGTTCAGTATTTGTTATTAGCCTATTTGTTTGTTTTTGGGTCTCTCGCTATATCGCTGCCCTCCATATATAGCAGATCTGTACTGGACCCCGACACCCGCGATATGTATCGAGTGAGCGGTGTATATAGAACTTGCGGCGTTATGCTGCCATCTAGAGGTTATGATTGGAATTAAACCATTGGCTTGAGTGAAGCAGGGCAGAATACATTTGGTTATTGTGATTAAAATCAGGACCGTTTCACACTGCATATTTTCAACCCGTGCCAAACACAGCGTCGGAAGTAACCATAGAACATGAATTTCATTTCTCTGTGTGCTTTACTGCAAGTTTTTATTTATTTATTTTTTATTATTATTACCTTGCAAAAAAGGGCTCGTGTACAACAAGCTCGGAGGAGGTGCTGGCAGCGTGTGCTCCGTGCAAGACGTGACAATTCCAGGTTACTACGACAACAATCACAATCCCGTATGCTATTTTCAAGTTTATTTTTTGTTCCATTCAGCTGCCGCTGGAAATTTTCATTTGCTAAAGACTGAGAGGCTGAGCAACTCCCGGACCTCATCATCGCTCCATAGCACTCTTACCATTTTTATTTACAACTGCGCCCGGATCTGCGAACCATGCCCACTGACGTTAGTTTTCGGCTCCTGTCATGCGCGTTTTCAGCTAGAGCGCTTCGTCCTGGGTTGAAACTGGCAATGTGAAAGAGCTTGCTGTTCAACCCGGGTCGCCGCGGGTCCGAATGGCTAGTGTGAAAAGCCCTTATGTAGAACATTTGCGTATTCTTTTAGATTTGGATAATGAAAATATACGGTACGTGTTTTAGAGCAGTTAGTCATGTATATAAGTAAGTTAACGCAGTATTTAGATGTCACAATTCAACGAGTTGAACGAGCCCTCGCAGGTTGTGAAAGCGCAGCAACAGGAAGCCAGAAGATTGCAGCACTGAGGCACAGAGCTCACAGTGCCGGATGAAGCTGCCTGGTCACCATGGCAACTAACCACTCCCCACTCACTCAATGAGGGCATTGCTGTGGTAACCATGGCCTGTGAGGCAGTGTTGCCAGGTCCATGGTTTTCCCGCAGAATTGGGCTACTTTAAAAAGTAACACCTTGTAACAAGTAACAGGTGAAAATAACATGTTGCGCATGACCATGCGACTGGACAGGAGAGACGGACGAGTGTGTTAATTGACGGTGAAAAGTAGACATTTTAAGAAACGGTACAAATATCCAAACCACTATAAAAAGCAGGGAAAGTAAAGAAGTTTAAGAAAGGTAAAGAACCGAGATGCCACTGGGTTAGTGGGCTAAATACAGAAAAAAAAATACTGCAAAGACTGGGAGAAAGAAAAAGAGTTAAAAGAGTGGATTAGCGGTGTGCCTGCCGATGACTCAGAGCAGCGTGTAGGTACTCTAAATGTGAAGCCCGAGCACATGACAGCGATCTGTTAGCTCACTGTAAGACAGAGAAACACACTAGAAACGCGGCTCCATTTTCAAATGCAAGAAGATTATTTGACATGGGATTTAAGAACAAGGTTGACAATTCCGTTAAAATATGTAAGTTGAAGCTGGCAGCCCATATACAATATCCAACAACTTGAGTAACTTCCCGTTCTCAGCCCAACTGTTGTAGTCAGTTACAAAAAGCCACAGCTGGCAAATTTATAATTTTTGCCACTATACAATGGAGATCTTGGCAAACTTGAACAGCAATGGCGAGCTTTAAACAACGTACACTGGGTGCACACTGAAGAAGACAGCCTAATTGAAGAGTTCTGGGTTGAAGTGGCGAAACACACCGATGCAGCTGGTGATAAAGATTTCACTGAACTTGGTCTTTTTGCCTTATCTCTTTTAGCCCTACCATGTGGCAATGCATCAGTGGAACAAGCTTTTTCACAAATGGCCCTAATCAAAACCAAGCTCTGAAACCGAATGCAAGAGAAATTGTTGGAAAACATTCTTAGGGTCAGAGCATATATGCAGTGTAATAAGATGTGCTGCAACCAACGTGAGCCATCCAGAGCAATGCTGCCACTGTTTACAGGCGACATCTATGAAGCAAATAACGCAGAAGATGGTGCCGACTCAGAGGAGCTTTTTTAAAACTAAAACATATATAAGAAAAAAACCCAACAAAGTAAAAATGTTTTATTTTGTACATACTTTTTTTTTTTTTTTTTTTTTTACATTTTTTCTTTGTACGTATTTGAAATTGACTTTAGATACACCTGTATGATGATAACAACTAGCCCTTGCACGCGAAGATTGAAGGTAAGAATTAAAAATGTTTTGATGTGTTATATTTTTTAATGCATGGGGCATACTTTCAATTAACTTTTTTCTGTTTATTTAAAAAAAGGCAAGCTGTTGGCTCTGTTTTGTGCAATTTGTTAAGGTGCATTTAATTGATGTGGATGTGTAATTGATGTAATTAATGTGATCATCTAGTTAGATTGGTGGTATAACTTTAAAAGATTGAACTGTTTTCTTGTTTGGGAAACAGTAGCAGCATTAAAGGAATCGCACTGTAATCCGGTTGCTGGTGTGAATGTTGATTGTGCCTTCAGAGTTTCGTATTATTTTTGTATTTTTTAATGACGTGTGGATGAGCTGTGCTGGGGCCTGTCATTTTTATCACATGTGTACTAGATATCTTTTCTTACAAAAAAATTTGATTTTTTATGCATAGGGCTACATGTTAATAGCAATAAGCTTGGTTTCTGTTAAAAAAAAAAAAAATATTGGGCTAGTTTCGAAGTGACTTTGGGCTATAAACACTAGAAATCTGGCAACCCTGCTGTGAGGCTCCGTGGAAAAGTTGCAGGACAACAGCGTCGGAGCATGTTGTGACCAGTCAAAATCACGAGCCGCCACTGGTTAAAATTGAGTTTGTAATGGGCTGGATAGGTCTTTTAAACCCTTGAACGTAGCTGATGGAAATCCAGGGCAGGATCTTCTGATGGAACGATAATTGTGCTGGCTCTGGGAGCGGGGGCCAGGAGTAAAGAGACATTCATCAGACAAAGCTTTGTGGTAGATCTAAATTGAGCTAATCTGACAACGGGAATGTCGATGTCTTTTCGAAGGAGCTTTAAAGTTTAGCGGAGGCCAGTCTTTCTGGTAAAGACGCGGTCAAGTTGAGTAATGAAGCTGCTGTTTGCACGGCGCTGTTGCTGGCTGGAGACTGGATGGAGCAGGAAAGACTAACGTTGGAGCGCCTGGAGATGAATGAAGAAGCTGAATGATGATAAGAAGAATAACCTGCGCAGGTAGGAAAATAATTGATATTATCTTGGCAGCGCTGCACAGAAAAGTGGCCTGCAGTGAAAGGAGCGAGGCAGCGAAGTTCAGATAGCGAAGACGTTACGCTGAAGCACGAAATGACGGCGTGAGAGTTTACTAACTTGACACTAGACAACAAAGCTGCAAGTGATCGGGATTTAAATAGATAATAATTGATAGGAAATTAGAGACCCCCAGCTCCACGCCCCGGAACTGTGCTAGCTAACATTTCAGCTTATTTAATTTGATTTTTTTTTTAAACGATACAAGCAAATTCTCACACTACTTGGTTTGATTGAATGAGTACACAACAAGCTTCAGTATTAATTTCAATAAAGAACAACGACACATTTTAATGAAAATAAATATTGTAGCTTTCTGTCTGCTTCACAAAAGTAAAACCGGTCTGGTTCTCATTTGCATTTTTTCAATGACTAGAATTTAATTTACAGAGAATAAAAACAAACGAAGCTAAAAACTACCTAGTTAAATCTAATTAAACATTCTCCACAAACTGCCCAGCGTCTTCTGTTATAGCCAAACCGTTTAGATATTAACACAGTGCGGACCATGTTTGCATAGGGTGCGTATTATTATTATATTATTATTATTACTATTATTATTATTATTATTATTATTATGAATGCACATTTTTCTTTCTTTTTTGCTCTGCTGTTGCTTTTAATTTATTTTTTCTGCACATACTACTTCATGATGTATGTGACTGTGACATCTAACAGTAGTGACAATACTCTTTCAAATAAACGAGTTAGGGGGTTGAATGTGAGGTCCTTATGAACAGTATTGTTGTCATTGCTTGCGCCCCGGCACCTCTTCTGTACAAATTAAGCACTGACCTGCTAACCCAGCAGGCACAGTCTCGTTGAAGACGTATTTTGACTGAGTTGAATGTTTTTGATGCAAAGGCATGATGACTGCACACGAACGGCATTGAAATGCTATATTGCTATACTAATACATTTTATTTTATAAATTCATCTAAGTGAATAATGGGTTACACAATGTAATATGAATTTGATTGCATGTTAACTTTATTAAATAAAGTTATGCTCTCTTATTGTTTGATTCTCAAATGTAATTACTTTTTTTTTTTCCTCACCTACGAAAACGTTCCCCTCTTTCGTCATCAGAGCAGCGCCGACACGGAATTTACTGTAGGGACAATAAGCGAATTCCTTCGCCCGCAGGCTCTGGAGAAGCAGGATTTCGATCACGTCCTTCTCTGCCGTGAAAGACTTGGTGCTGCCAGACTCCAGCGATACCACACGGCTGCCACCTGTCACTGTCGCAACTGAGACGTCTTCGGGGATTAACGCCATATTGGTGTTTGCCTGCGGGGTCTCCCGGTTAATGAATTAATAATATAAACTGTTTAGCGGAGACTGCTTAGTCAAACATGCACCGTCTGCTAGACATTGCCAGTTTCATGACGGTTTCTAGAATGGAGTGTGGGGGCGGTGACAGCTTTAATTATTGGTAGGCTACTGTCGATACAGTAACTACACAGCTAGTGTTGCACAATATAAAACAGGCAGCTACTGTTATGCAATTACTTGGACTTTTCCCCGAATCTAGCCTATGGAAGTCTCTGCTAGGGTGGGGTTTGTTTGTGTTGCAGTTTCATCATGAGAAGGTCCGGTTCAATAACAGACACGGCCCGTCTGCTCTCCAGCAGTGAAGGTTAAATGCCTAACAGCCAGTAACACATTTCAGCTGCTGTTCAGCAAAGGTAATGGGTTACATTATAAGGGAAGAGTGGGCAGGGTAGCTACAAAGCAGCGGATTGGTGTTTTAAGAGGCGTTTCTGTCTGAAATCTACAGTTTGTGATAGTTGTTGTTATTATAAAACAGCGTGAATACACCATGTTTTGTGTGTTTATGTTGTACATTTAGTTTTAAATAATTATAGAATAGGCATATTTTCTTTTACCATCCAATTTTTAAATGTTAACAGTTGGGCTAGCTGTAAATTGCTAATAATTAGTCCAGTCGGGGAAATAGTTAAAAGTATTTGAAAAGATTACCTGAAATGAGGTCCAATACGGTCTTCTCTCCTCCACTTGCACAATTCTTTTCTAGAGCAGAGTGAATTGTTTTATTTGAACTCCCTGCAGCAATGTCTTTGTTTTAAGTCTATAAGAAACACAGCAGCCCCACTTCATTATGTCACAGTCTCTGGTAAATGCGTAGCACATTCTTCTATTTGGGTTATATCCAGTAATATCACACAGCATGTTATCATCATGTGTCATTTGTTACTTTAAGGACTCACTGGAACCAAACTAAATGGCCAATAGCAATAACAGTGAGAAATGCCATATACAAACACTGACTGGAATTGAGATTACACTGGAAACTGAGGGTTGAAAAGGTAACAGACAGAGGGCAACACTGCCTCTAGATCAGGGTTTCCCAATCCTGGTCCTGGGGACCCAATGGACCTTAATATCAAAAGTGCTTTCCGACAGTCCGAAACTCGCTGTCTCCATCTGTTTTAACTCGACTCTTATCCAGAGCATTGTTTCCATCATAAAATGAAACCTTTTCTCAGGATTTCAATCAAGGTGGGATTGAAAGGTAGTAAAGTGGAAAAAAACGAAGAGAATATATATATTGAATAGAACACAATAGTAAAGCAAGTACATTAGGACAAAGAGAAAACAGTAAAAGTTACAGAGCTCCTATTTTAGTGTAGCCTAATTTTTAACTATTATTATTTATTTATTACTAGACGCCCTTATCCAGGGAGACTTACAGTTGTATAAAATATGACATTACAGATAACAGCAGTTATACAGTACAATAAAGTCAGTAGTAAGTAAAAGCAAAATCAAATAAGAGAAAATAAATACAATAAATAATTCAATTTGAGAGACATTTCAAGAGCAGTGTGACATGATGTGAGTTGGGGGGGGGGGCTGAGCCATATCTGCTCACAATGGAGTTGTTTAGAGCAGCTACGTTCATTCATATGAACATATACTGTAGTAAATGATTTTTTTTGGCACTGCAGCTACACTATCCCTTTCATTCTGTAAAATCACAGCACTCTTTAGCAGCACATTGGGCTCCATCACCAAAGTAGTCTGAGTCACTGCCCCCTCATCAGAACGTTTTTAGACACAGCCTGTTTGAAATAGCTTTCCATCTATATTGGGACTCTTTGAAACAGGCAGAACCACTTTAGACGGAAAATACTCAATCCGACCACATCAACCTTTTAAATTTTTGCACGGAGGGTATGTTAATTAGGTACCCACTTAATTTGCATAACATTCCTCATGCTGTCAGAATTAGGGTACTCATCCTTCCTGGACTTTTTTGATTTTTGGAACACAAACAGTCAAAGTTAAAATCCCCCCACAAAAGCCCTCCCTGGTGGTCAGAAAAGCTTCAAGGCAACTGTGTCTGCTGATTTTCATTCCAACGGAGTTCTCAGTTACTTAACTAAACCCTTCATTGAACTGAAAATTTGCTTAATTTGACCCTTTTACTTGTTTTCAGCTCTTAAACAGTTGCAGAGTTCAAGTGAGCTGTAACCTTTTATAAGCAACTTGAACTCGGCAACTGTTTAAGATCTGAAACAATTAAAAAGGTCTAATTAAGCAAATGATCAGTTCATTTAAGTGTCTAGTTAAGTAATTGAGAGCTCAGTTGGAATGAAAACCAGCAGACACAGGGGGTCCCCAGGACCAGGATTGGAAACCCTGCTCTAGAGCAGTGGTTCTCAACCCTGGTCCTGGGGGAACACTGCCCTGCTGTTTATTCTTCCAGCCAAGCACTCAATTACATAATTGAACCCTTAATGGAACTAACTGGCCTAATTTGAGTTTTTTAATTATTTTAAACAGATGGAGATTTCACTTTAGGTATACAATTGTATAATGAACAAATTCTTAATCTTTTTATAAGCTACTCTATTTAAAAAGCTCAGATTAGGCAAATTATTAGTTCAGTTAAGGGTTCAGTTATGTAATTGAGTGCTTGGTTGGAACAGAAACCAGCAGGGAAGTGTTCCCCCAGGACCAGGGTTGAGAACCACTGCTCCAGAAGATGAAATGTGCAGTCCATGTCTGTTTATGAACTGTGATGTCAGAGGGCAATTGTGCTTCCACTATTGACAGCTGAGTGACATCAGAAGGCAAAAGTTATTACTTCTGACCTTTAGAGTTACTATTGGCCAGTTTGTGGTCATGTGACACCATATTGACCTATAGGGCTAAACGTTTCAATCTAAAGCAGGGGTTTCCAACCCTGGTCCTGGAGAGCTACTGTGGCTGCTGGTTTTTGTTTCAACCAATCTCTGTTACTTAGTTGAACCAATTATTGGTGTAATTAGTCAAGATGAACACTGTGTTCCAGAGTTTTAGCCTATAAAACCTGCTGGATAGGGGCTCTGCAGGACCAGGGTTGGAGACCCCTGATCTAAAGGTTCAAAAATTAACTATTTTTGTGGAAGAATGCTTTTAAATACTTTATTTAAATTGAATGTAAATTAACATAATGGGGGTTCAAGTTCTTTTGCATTAGTGGAGGTGTTATATTTAGTCAAATGTTTATCCATGATAACCAAATGAATATTTTAAGATTTCAAAAGTTAAGCGCTGGTTTTGCACCTCTGTGTGGGTAACCTCAACTCTTCCGACTTCATGCCTCAAAGGACATTTTAAAATGTTATTTGCATTTATTTTTCTGAATTGATTACATGTAGTGGCAAGGTTTAATCACGAGTCTTGGCATTATAAACCTACTAAAATACCTTTTATCAGAAGTAGTAAATGACGGATGGATTCACAGACCCCAATAAGCATTAGTCTTGGACTACAGTAACTCGCCTGCAGTAACATTAGTGTCCATGATTCGTGTGAATCCGGTCTGGGAAACCAGATGATTCATTTGCAGTTCTAAGCAGTCATTTGATTTAGATTTGAACTAAAAACACCCGGTACAGTAATTCACATGCTTGTGAATGTGTTTCTACCTGCCATACGCTCATGACTGGAATCCATTGTCTCTGCTACTTTGCAGACTGCGTTCTCAAACTCTCCCATTATAAAAGTAGTTGTTATTGTTCTTTGTATAGCATGATGATGTAGACATTCTAAAATAAATAACAAATAGGCTGTAGAATTACAAGAAAACAGTTGTTGACATTCCCAGGGCTGCAGATCTTTTCTTGTAATTTAATGAGTATATAAAACACACCGCTAAGGATTGATTGAATGTAACGTACTTACAGCAATTTGAGATTGTCCAGTCCCTGGACAGTGAAGGCAAGGTGTTTTGGCAACAACACCATTTAAATCTTACCTGTTTTGCATATTCATTAGCTATGGAGGTCTGAAGTGTGCTGTTGTGTGTTGTAGTGAACATGCATATTCATTTTGATCTGCTACTTCATTAAGTTCTCAGTTTCCATGTTTTAGTCTCAGTGAATCTGTTACACTGGCATACTCTGGATCAGTTCGCCTCAAACATGTTCCTGTCTGAAAGCATGTCACAGCACAAGGGAAGCAGCTGGTTGTTTAATGACAGGATAGAAGTTTTTGAAGGGGAGGGACAATGGCCCCCTCCAGGAGAAATGACCATTAATATGCAATGTGAAAGCAGGGCCTGCAGCATACTTCTTTACTCCAGTGCAGTCACAGATAGTACGTTTGAAAATACAAATATATCAAAACTCCACACATGAGACCTAAATAAGATGCCAAAGTGCACAGGTATTGATGAAATTGATTTGTTTGCTCCCATTGCTTTAAAAAGGCAGACAGAATGCTTGGTTATCATGGCAAACGAGGTACATAATGTACTGGTGAGACCGCTGTGGCCCTGGAGAGAGTCCAGCGAAAGGCAACCAGACTAATCCCAGAAGTAATGAGCCAGGAACTGAATCCATATAGAAAGAAGAATTAAGGAGGACTTGATTGAAGTCTTTAAAATGTTAAAAGAAATTGACAAACCCTAGCTATTACTTTAAGAGCAGCCCAGAAACCAGGACCAGAGGATACAGTTAGAAAGTAGAGATAGATACTTCTTCTCAAAGAGAGTGGTGAGGGGATGGAATGGGTTACCTAGTCATGTTGTTGAAGGAGACAGTTCTTCACACAGAGAGTGGTGAGGGTGTGGAATGGGTTACCTAGTCATGTTGTTGAAGGAGATACTTCTTCAGACAGAGAGTGGTCAGGGGGTAGAATGGGTTACATAGTCATGATGTTGAAAGATACACTTCTTCATACAGAGAGTGGTGAAGGGATGGAATAGGTTACCTAGTATTGTTGTTGAAAGACACTCTTCACACAGAGAGTGGTGAGGGGATGGAATGGGTTACCTAGTCATGTTGTTGAAGGAGACTCTTCTTCGCACAGAGAGTGGGGAGGGGATGGAATGGGTTACCTAGTCATGTTGTTGAAGGAGACTCTTCTTCGCACAGAGAGTGGGGAGGGGATGGAATGGGTTACCTAGTCATGTTGTTGAAGGACACACTTCTTCACACAGAGAAAGGTGAGGGGATACTCAATCATTGGGCTCTTTCGAGACTCAACTTGTCAGTTTTGAAATCAATCAGCTACTCTGAACCATTGGAGAATAGATAACCTTTACAGCCTCCTCTAATGTGTAAATGTTCTTCTGTTATCATGTAGGGCTGTATTGTGTATTAAAGACTTTTTCATTATGTTATCGTGTAGGGCTGTAGCATGTGTTAAAGACTTCTTCATTATGTTATCATGTATGGCTGTAGCTTGCATTGAAGATTCCTTCATTATGTTATCATGTCTGTAGTCTGTACCATATGAAGGCAAAGATATTGAAGACAACACACAATGACAAGTACAGTATGCAGGGTTATTTAAAAGGTACAAGGTATCACTACAGACCTAGGAACATACGTTAACGACTACCTTCACTACTGAATAGAAACAAAGGTAAAGGTACACTTTTAATATTACTATGTATTGATTATTTCAGCCACTTCCCACAGGTTTATATTTGAAGACATGTTTTCCAAACACCGTTGGTCAACTATAGAGCCATCAGATCAATACAAAGGTGAGACTTTGCAGCTGATTATACATACATTATACAGAGCCATGCATTCTGAACCAAATCTGTAGAGAAGAATTAAGAAGTTAAAATCCATCTAATGGCTCTTATCAGTGGAACTTTACAGACATCTATTGGCCTTCTACTGGCTTTAAGGTTTAAGCCAAAACATTTTCAACTTGAAACATCTCATAGGGGCCCCATCAGCACATCACAGTGGACCTACTAGTGGAACATGTCTACCAACCTGGAATACATTTACAGCAATGGGTGTGCAGTTATGCCCTTATAAGAGTAAAGAGTGGTTACAGCATAGCAAAGCACAATGAAGACACGGTAAAGCACAGGGTAGCCTGGGAAATCAGTGGGGACTGTGGTAAAGCACAGATACCACGATTACCCATGGGAAAGCCATGCTATACCCTGGTAAACCTCTATCAGGGAAGTCAGGTTCCTGAATACTGCAGAATTGTGTGTACCACTAGAGGGCACTGTTCCAGAATTAGCAATGGGGACTGCCTGCAGATGAGTTATAGATGTAGCTTAATAACGCAACCCATTAAAATGTTAACATATTACCAATCCTGGCCCTTTACTTACTTAATATAAAAATGCCCCTAAGAGATTTATTCTATTGAGCTGATGCATATATGTTCTATTCGATTGAGCTGATGCATATGAAGCTGCTACGCTGGGAGGCTAAATCTCTCTACAGTGTTTCCTTTATAATCTTCATGTGCATGTAAATGTGACAGCTCGCTTCACTTGGTGAAATGTGTAAAATGTACTTGGAGATTTTGACTTGTGTCTATTGAGAATAGTGTGTTCATGTAATAACCTACACATGTCTCGTTCTTTAAGTAGTAATGTCCTTTAAATGTCCACCCAAAAAATGATACACCCAGCATTATTATACACTTTCATCATATGTATACAACATTCCATCAATTCAGACTGATGAATACTGCAGAACTACTTGGGAAGGGCTGCCTTTGCTCCTCATTGAAAAATGGGCTCATGCAAAGGTCTCGTCCAGGCTTTCTGCATTGAGTTATTAACATTCCTGATTTACATGTACATTTATCTGAAGACATTTCTCTGTTCGGGGAGACGGAGTTAAATAAGCAAGGGGTTTGAGTGGGGAGCCAGTAATGCTGCTGTATTCATGTGCCAGCTGGGAGGGTTGTGTACATGATTGAGATTACATTGTAAGACATTAAAAACACTCTAATTAGATCTGCAATGGGACGTCACACAGGTGCACTTGGGATTAGGCTGTCTTGCTCAGTAGTTTGCTATTACTAGTTGTATCCATGGCACATAGTTGGCCACCTTTGTGTAAACCCCAGGGAAGTGTGCATTGGCACAGCTTATTCCCCAGGAAACAATGCCTTGAATTACACCATCGCAGATCAACGGTCCCCCAGAGTCCCCCTGTCAAACAAAAAAAAAAAACATTTTCAATTCATCTGCAAATGACAGTGATGTGTGCCGTCACACTGAGCTGTTTTTATTGCAGTATGGCGCTCTACAGTAGATGACAGTGATGTGTGCCGTCACACTGAGCTGTTCTTATTGCAGTATGGAGCTCTACAGTAGATGACAGTGATGTGTGCCGTCACACTGAGCTGTTCTTATTGCAGTATGGAGCTCTACAGTAGATGTCAGTGATGTGTGCCGTCACACTGAGCTGTTTTTATTGCAGTATGGAGCTCTACAGTAGATGTCAGTGATGTGTGCCGTCACACTGAGCTGTTCTTATTGCAGTATGGCGCTCTACAGTAGATGTCAGTGATGTGTGCCGTCACACTGAGCTGTTCTTATTGCAGTATAGCTCTACAGTAGATGTCAGTGATGTGTGCCGTCACACTGAGCTGTTCTTATTGCAGTATGGAGCTCTACAGTAGATGTCAGTGATGTGTGCCGTCACACTGAGCTGTTCTTATTGCAGTATGGAGCTCTACAGTAGATGTCAGTGATGTGTGCCGTCACACTGAGCTGTTCTTATTGCAGTGTGGAGCTCTACAGTAGATGTCAGTGATGTGTGCCGTCACACTGAGCTGTTCTTATTGCAGTGTGGAGCTCTACAGTAGATGTCAGTGATGTGTGCCGTCACACTGAGCTGTTCTTATTGCAGTGTGGAGCTCTACAGTAGATGTCAGTGATGTGTGCCGTCACACTGAGCTGTTCTTATTGCAGTATGGAGCTCTACAGTAGATGCAGTGATGTGTACCGTCACACTGAGCTGTTCTTATTGCTGGAGCTCTACAGTAGATGTCAGTGATGTGTGCCGTCACACTGAGCTGTTCTTATTGCAGTGTGGAGCTCTACAGTAGATGTCAGTGATGTGTGCCGTCACACTGAGCTGTTCTTATTGCAGTATGGAGCTCTACAGTAGATGTCAGTGATGTGTGCCGTCACACTGAGCTGTTCTTATTGCAGTATGGAGCTCTACAGTAGATGTCAGTGATGTGTGCCGTCACACTGAGCTGTTCTTATTGCAGTGTGGCGCTCTACAGTAGATGTCAGTGGTGTGTGCAGTCACACTGAGCTGTTCTTATTGCAGTTGGAGCTCTACAGTAGATGTCAGTGATGTGTGCCGTCACACTGAGCTGTTCTTATTGCAGTATGGAGCTCTACAGTAGATGTCAGTGATGTGTGCCGTCACACTGAGCTGTTCTTATTGCAGTATGGCGCTCTACAGTAGATGTCAGTGATGTGTGCCGTCACACTGAGCTGTTCTTATTGCAGTATGGAGCTCTACAGTAGATGCAGTGATGTGTGTCACACTGAGCTGTTCTTATTGCAGTAGCTCTACAGTAGTCAGTGATGTGTGCCGTCACACTGAGCTGTTCTTATTTGGAGCTCTACAGTAGATGCAGTCACACTGAGCTGTTCTTATTGCAGTATGGAGCTCTACAGTAGATGTCAGTGATGTGTGCCGTCACACTGAGCTGTTCTTATTGCAGTATGGAGCTCTACAGTAGATGTCAGTGATGTGTGCCGTCACACTGAGCTGTTCTTATTGCAGTATGGAGCTCTACAGTAGATGTCAGTGATGTGTGCCGTCACACTGAGCTGTTCATTGCTGGAGCTCTACAGTAGATGTCAGTGATGTGTGTCACACTGAGCTGTTCTTATTGCAGTATGGGCTCTACAGTAGATGCAGTGGTGTGTGCCGTCACACTGAGCTGTTCTTATTGCAGATGCTCTACAGTAGATGTCAGTGGTGTGTGCCGTCACACTGAGCTGTTCTTATTGCAGTTGGAGCTCTACAGTAGATGCATGTGTGTCACACTGAGCTGTTCTTATTGCAGTGGAGCTCTACAGTAGATGTCAGTGATGTGTGCCGTCACACTGAGCTGTTCTTATTGCAGTTGCTCTACAGTAGATGTCAGTGGTGTGTGTCACACTGAGCTGTTCTTATTGCAGTGTGGAGCTCTACAGTAGATGTCAGTGATGTGTGCAGTCACACTGAGCTGTTCTTATTGCAGTGTGGAGCTCTACAGTAGATGTCAGTGGTGTGTGCCGTCACACTGAGCTGTTCTTATTTGGAGCTCTACAGTAGATGTCAGTGGTGTGTGTCACACTGAGCTGTTCTATTGCAGTGGAGCTCTACAGTAGATCAGTGATGTGTGCCGTCACACTGAGCTGTTCTTATTGCATTGGAGCTCTACAGTAGATGTCAGTGATGTGGTCACACTGAGCTGTTCTATTGCAGTAGCTCTACAGTAGATGTCAGTGATGTGTGCCGTCACACTGAGCTGTTCTTATTGCAGTGTGGAGCTCTACAGTAGATGCAGTCACACTGAGCTGTTCTTATTGCAGTATGGAGCTCTACAGTAGATGTCAGTGGTGTGTGCAGTCACACTGAGCTGTTCTTATTGCAGTGTGGAGCTCTACAGTAGATGTCAGTGGTGTGTGCCGTCACACTGAGCTGTTCTTATTGCAGTGTGGAGCTCTACAGTAGATGTCAGTGATGTGTGCCGTCACACTGAGCTGTTCTTATTGCAGTGTGGAGCTCTACAGTAGATGTCAGTGATGTGTGCCGTCACACTGAGCTGTTCTTATTGCAGTGTGGAGCTCTACAGTAGATGTCAGTGATGTGTGCCGTCACACTGAGCTGTTCTTATTGCAGTATGGAGCTCTACAGTAGATGACAGTGATGTGTGCCGTCACACTGAGCTGTTCTTATTGCAGTATGGAGCTCTACAGTAGATGACAGTGATGTGTGCCGTCACACTGAGCTGTTCTGATTGCAGTGTGGAGCTCTACAGTAGATGTCAGTGGTGTGTGCCGTCACACTGAGCTGTTCTGATTGCAGTATGGCGCTCTACAGTAGATGTCAGTGATGTGTGCCGTCACACTGAGCTGTTCTGATTGCAGTATGGAGCTCTACAGTAGATGCCAGTGATGTGTGCCGTCACACTGAGCTGTTCTTATTGCAGTATGGAGCTCTACAGTAGATGACAGTGATGTGTGCCGTCACACTGAGCTGTTCTTATTGCAGTATGGAGCTCTACAGTAGATGTCAGTGGTGTGTGCAGTCACACTGAGCTGTTCTTAAAAAGACATCTGGTACTACACAAGTTCACAGTTTGCTTGCCTTTCCTTCTCAGTCTGTTACTGCTTTACAGCAGTGACTTCTGGGTAAAAGCATGTCACTGGCTGAAAAGCATGTCAGTCGATAGGCAAAGCAGGCGATTGGTTATTGACAGGAAAATGCCAGTGAAGGATTGGGGACAATTCCACCTACCAGGAAGTGATTCTTTTAAAACTGCACATTTGAGAGCTATAAGGAGTAGCAGTGCATAGATGAGGAATGAATGGCACTATTCGGGTATCTACAACAATGTCAAACCCAGTGCAGCACTTACTGCACAGAGAGCCATCCTAACCCTGGAACAATCGCACAAGATTGGTGCAAAAGCAAGGCACTTATTGTGTTCACAATGCAGAGTGTGAAAGACAGACAGGTGCTCAGTTCTTTGAATGAGCGGCCTAAAAACAAATACAATGACTTATGAAGCTACTACTTCTTACTGCCTTTAGGAATGTAAATACAGAGTCTCATGCTGTGAAGGGTTTAAAGCACACAGGCTTGTGTAGAAACAACAAAACACTTTAGACCAATAATACTCACAACTTACTTGACATGAGTCTTTTCCTCCAGTGTACAATCCAGCACAGACCATGTTATCTGTGATTCTCCCAAAGTACATGATATTACAGGTGCCAGAAGATATCACAGAGACCTGGACTGCTCTGAGGTCATCAGACAGGGTGTAGCTGTAGACATAGGTCACGCCCCATCCACTCACTGTACACACAGTGCCTGGAGGGATGTAATTGTAATACTCGGGAAGGGGGGCTGTTTGAACATAGGCATTGAGATGAGCGGGCTGTTCAAGCTGAAAATTCAAATAACAAACACTTTCATCAGTCCAAGAATGAACAAATAAACAGCTAGGAGGGTGTCTTAACTGAATCACAGCATGTAGAAAACCACCCCAATCAGCTCTGCTGTAAAATAGCTTTTATTGCAGTGAAAATATTTAATTCAATCTGTACTCCTTTGTAACCTACTCTTCCCTTACCTTTCATTTCACAAAAGTGGCTGGTGAGATAACTATGGTTCATTTCAAGATTAATCACACACATTTGTTATTGAAATTATGATATATTATTTGTAAGTATACCATCTTTAGCCACCAGAGGGCAGGCTAAGACAAGAATAGTACAGAAGGTCTGAGTATATTTAGGCTTAAACATAAGAAAGTTTACAAACGAGAGGAGGCCATTCGGCCCATCTTGCTCGTTTGGTTGTTAGTAGCTTATTGATCCCAGAATCTCATCAAGCAGCTTCTTGAAGGATCCCAGGGTGTCAGCTTCTACAACATTACTGGGGAGTTGGTTCCAGACCCTCACATTTCTCTGTGTAAAAAAAAAAGCCTCCTATTTTCTGTTCTGAATGCCCCTTTGTCTAATCTCCATTTGTGACCCCTGGTCCCTGTTTCTTTTTTCAGGTCGAAAAAGTCCCTTGGGTCGACATTGTCAATACCTTTTAGTATTTTGAATGCTTGAATCAGGTCGCCGCGAGGTCTTCTTTGTTCAAGACTGAATAGATTCAATTATTTTAGCTTGTCTGCTTATAACATGCCTCTTAAACCTGGAATAATAATTCTGATTGCTCTTCTTTGCACTCCTTCTAGAGCAGTAATATCCTTTTTGTAGTGAGGTGACCAGAACTGAACACAATATTCTAGATGAGGTCTTACTAGTGCATTGTACAGTTTTAACATTATTTCCCTTGATTTAAATTCAGCACTTTTCACAATATATCCAAGCATCTTGTTGGCCTTTTTTATAGCTTCCCCACATTGTCTAGATCAAGACATTTCTGAGTCAATATAAACTCCTAGGTCTTTTTCATAGATTTTTTCTTAAATTTCAGTATTTCCCATATGGTATTTATAATGCACATTTTTATTTCCTGCGTGCAGTACCTTACACTTTTCTCTATTAAATGTCATTTGCCATGTGTCTGTCCAGTTCTGAATCTTGTCTAGATCATTTTGAATGACATTTGCTGCTGCAGCATTGTTTGACACTCCTCCTATTTCTGTGTCGTCTGCGAATTTAATAAGCTTGCTTACTATACCAGAATCTAAGTCATTAATGTAGATTAGGAATAATAGAGGACCTAATACTGATCAGGGCCTAATACTAATTACATACATTATCTTCTATACATTGTACTAGTTATATACACACTACATACATGTTCAGAGAGTGCTGTGGTTATTTAACTCAAAACACTTTTCAATATTCTGTTTCACCTTCAAGGCTATAACAGAACTATAACACAGATATGTCATCATTTATAACCTATTACTGTTGCAAGCATTCGCAGGGCCATGCGTATAGAAGCACGCTTTCAAGAAGAATTCAATTGCAGAACCCTTAGAAAAGTTTACCATAGTAAAAGTAAAGTGTAATAAAGCACAGTGAGGGAAAGCATAGCAAAGCAATGTAAAAAGCAGTGAGGCATAGTAAAGCATAGCAAAGCAATGTAAAGAGCAGTGAGGCATGGTAAAGCATAGCAAAGCAATGTAAAGAGCGATGAGGCATGGTAAAGCATAGCAAAGCAATGTAAAGAGCAGTGAGGCATGGTAAAGCATAACAAAGCAATGTAAAGAGCAGTGAGGCATGGTAAAGCATAGCAAAGCAATGTAAAGAGCAGTGAGGCATGGTAAAGCATAGCAAAGCAATGTAAAGAGCAGTGAGGCATGGTAAAGCATAGCAAAGCAATGTAAAGAGCAGTGAGGCATGGTAAAGCATAGCAAAGCAATGTAAAGAGCAGTGAGGCATAGTAAAGCATAGCAAAGCAATGTAAAGAACAGTGAGGCATAGTAAAGCACATGCAAAGCAATAAAGAGCAGTGAGGCATTGGTAAAGCTAGCAAAGCAATGTAAAGAGCAGTGAGGCGTAAAGCATAGCAAAGCAATGTAAAGAGCATGAGGCATAGTAAAGCATAGCAAAGCAATGTCCGAGCCATGGGCATGGTAAAGCATAGCAAAGCAATGTAAAGAGCAGTGAGGCATGGTAAAGCATAGCAAAGCAATGTAAAGAGCAGTGAGGCATGGTAAAGCATAGCAAAGCAATGTAAAGAGCAGTGAGGCATGGTAAAGCATAGCAAAGCAATGTAAAGAGCAGTGAGGCATGGTAAAGCATAGCAAAGCAATGTAAAGAGCAGTGAGGCATGGTAAAGCATAGCAAAGCAATGTAAAGAGCAGTGAGGCATGGTAAAGCATAGCAAAGCAATGTAAAGAGCAGTGAGGCATGGTAAAGCATAGCAAAGCAATGTAAAGAGCAGTGAGGCATGGTAAAGCATAGCAAAGCAATGTAAAGAGCAGTGAGGCATGGTAAAGCATAGCAAAGCAATGTAAAGAGCAGTGAGGCATGGTAAAGCATAGCAAAGCAATGTAAAGAGCAGTGAGGCATGGTAAAGCATAGCAAAGCAATGTAAAGAGCAGTGAGGCATGGTAAAGGTAAAGCATAGCAAAGCAATGTAAAGAGCAGTGAGGCATGGTAAAGCATAGCAAAGCAATGTAAAGAGCAGTGAGGCATAGTAAAGCATAGCAAAGCAATGTAAAGAGCAGTGAGGCATGGTAAAGCATAGCAAAGCAATGTAAAGAGCAGTGAGGCATGGTAAAGCGTGTAAACAAGGGTACATCATGGTTAATGCACAGTAATACCATGGTAAACTTGCATAAGGGAATGGAAACAAAAAAGGTGTTTTTTCCTGTAAAACAACGGTTGTGGGACTGACCCATTACTTGCCTTCAGCAGCATGATGTCACCGTTGAATGTGGACGGGTTGTAGTAGTTATAAACAATGGTTCTAGAAACATTGAACACCTGCTCAAAGCCCTCATTCTCTGTCAAGGAATGTTCACTCAGAACGACACTGAGGTATCTGGCCCTGCAGAAACACAGCACATATAAGCACTATTTCATAGTTTGTAAAAGATAAAACACTTGCAGACAAAAGTAAAGGCATCCTGTACTTAATATTGTGTAAGATCATTAAAAAAAAACACATTAAATACAATAATTTAGTGAACATTAGCCACTAAGTAACATGACAAAGACCAAAACACACATAATTTCAAATAATCTTTATACTGTAACTAAGAAACGTACCAATATTTTTTCATGACAAAAGTATTGGTACTGTTACATTAAAAGTCTGTAAAATATGTTATAGAACTAATAGAAATATACATTCATTGATTGAAAACCATTACACCGTAATTAAGCTGCATTATAAAGTCAATAGCCAGAAAAGTGGTAATTAATTCCAACATCTATTGAAGAAAAACATATTGGCAACACTGCAGGTGGTCAAGACACATGAGTTGGATTCATGTTTGAGAAAAGCACTTTCTAGCAAACAACAGCAAAGGAAATGACTACAGAACAGAATCAAAGAAATATGGAATACCAAAATCCACACTCAGAGCAATAATGAACCACAGGACACATTCAACTGAAATGCTTGAAGTGGATCCAAAGAAAAGTACTGGTACAGCAGGTAGGAGAATTGTCCGAGCAGCTAAAAAAAAAAGATTGACAGCCAAGGACTTAAAGAAAGATTCAGAAGCATCAGGCATTATATTGTGTGACAGGGCGAGGAGCCCTGTACATTTATTTATTTTTAGAACGGGTTTCCCCTCCGCCCCTGTGCAGTTTATTTTGTGTTTGTATTATGATTTATTTATTGTATATTTATTTATTGTGTGCATATATACAAAGCATTGTGTGTTTTATTTTGTATTCATTTATTTAAATGTGTTGTGGCAGAGGCCAGGCTAGCAGTTGTCACCCTCTGTTAGTAATTAATGAATTCATGCAGATTGTGGACGAGGGGTAATAAAATAATTACCAGCTAGTTACACCCCTCGGCCACGGTATATGAGCCTGCAGCTCTCGGCATTCGGGGTGGGTGTTCAGAGGAGGAACGGGAAAGCGAGAAGAAAGAGTAATTTAACGAGGCAAAAGAATAGGAACAGTGGCAGCAATCTGCCCAGCCTGACCGGTTATATTTTGTGTTTGTGATTTGTTTTGTTTACAGCTTTTCTTTTGTCCTCAGTGAGCAAGTCTTCTGGTTTAAATATTTCTTTTATTTTTGAATTTTAATAAATGGTGCTCCACGCACATTTGCCCTGCACTACTGCCTTTGTTTTCTTCCTGCATGTGGCCTGACGTCTCCACTTACGCCGTCCTGTCACACAGTGCATCAAAGAACTGTAGAAAGGCACCTGAACAAACAAGAGTTGTACTGTATGCAAGCAGACCTTTCTGCATAAAATTAACTAAATATGCCAAGAAACATGAACAGGGATCTGAAACACCTGAGCATTTTCTGGTCCAATGAGACTGAAAATAACTTTTCCTCAAATGCCCTGTATAGTATATAAACCCCCCCCACATCACTGAACAGACTTGTGAACTCTCATCACCAAACACAGACTTATGAACTCCCCATCAATGAACAGACTTGTGCAATTACAATTGCAATGACAATATCAATAAAAGTTAAGCAAAGTGTTAAACTCACGGCCGCAGACAGTGGGCTGCAGACAGGACCCACTGGGGGTGAATAAGGGTCCCACCACAGTAATGGGAGGATCGGAACTGGATGGAAGCCTGGTACTTGATAGAGTAGGGAGTGACCTCATACCCCCCAATGATCTTCTGGTCACAGAATCCTAAACAAACCGGGGCAAGGAAACTGTCACATCAGCAACTCATTTTTTCAGTTCCTGGAACAAGGTTAGACATTTGAATTATGGAATCATTAACCAATAATAAAAACTGTGATGTAGTTTGTTGAAATTGTGTTCTCCTCTTGTGCGTTGTGAGCTGCAGGTTTCCTATAAACTCATCGTCCCCTGTAGTAAGTGAGTTGGCAAACGCCTGAAGTCAGCTTTTCAAAGTGAATTCTGTTTCTACCGGTACATGAACACAACAAACAAACAAACAAACAAACAGTGGCCTGCAGTGCTCAAGTTTGATCAGAGGAAGACAGAGAGAAATTCTTACAAGGAGCAGAACACAACTACAATAAGTGACAATTCAGTTACAAACAACCTCGGAGAAGCTGATGAAACACAAGATATGTGAAATTCGGTTAGTCACATTTTAAATAATAATAAATCATCATAATAATAAATTCAGTATGGAGTGGGCAATTGATCCACAGTGGAAAATACAGCAATTGAAAAGTATGATTCAGATCCAATTTGCATTTAGAAACACTAATATACTCTAATATCCTGCAGTAATATTTGACAAGAATACACATATATTACAAAACAAGCAGCATTGCTTTTCTTTAAATGCACACAGAACAAATATTAACACAGGAACTTGCGGATTACTCTAATATGTTTGTGATAACGAATAAAGAGATAATCACACAGAACATGACAGCATTGTTCATTCTAAATGCAAGTAGTAGGTAGCGTCACAATTAATTTTCACTGCGAGTGGAAAGTCTGTGTTCAGGTGCTTTCACCGGAGTTCAGGAGCTGTTCCACTCGCCTGCCTTGAAATGAAATGACAGCTACCATGTCTGGGGCGACAAGTTTAAAAAAAGCACTAATGTTTTAACAGACACTGCTGAATCTAACGCTAGCCAGTGTTCAGACACAGCTGAATCTAGCGCTAGCCCGTGTTCAGACACCGCTGGATCTAGCTCTAGCCCGTGTTCAGACACCGCTGGATCTAGCTCTAGCCCGTGTTCAGACACCGCTGGATCTAGAGTTAGCCAGTGTTCAGACACCGCTGGATCTAGCGCTAGCCCGTGTTCAGACACCGCTGGATCTAGCTCTAGCCCGTGTTCAGACACCGCTGGATCTAGAGTTAGCCAGTGTTCAGACACTGCTGGATCTAGCGCTAGCCTGTGTTCAGACACCGCTGGATCTAGCGCTAGCCCGTGTTTAGAGACCGTTGATACCATTTCCTTTTGTTTTGTAGCACAAAACTAATGTAAAGACAGTTTGGCTAAGCTACCAATGTTACATCTGTGACAGGCTCCTGAACTCACTGCAAAGGTGAAGAAAAGAAAGAAGAAAATGAATTGAGCACACTGAGCTACATACTATGCAAGGATAACATTACCTCTTAAAACAAACAACAGCAGCAGAACCTTTACATGCACGTAGAGTACACCCATGTTTAATTCTCATCTGCAACTGAAAAAACAAAACATGTCAAAATGTAATTGATTTTTTCTTGAGATCTTTTTTTTTACATCCTGTAAACTTAAGCAAAAACATTCATCAAGTTATTTATTATAAAATCTCTGCTTCAAATCAGAATTGTAACGATCATCAAGTTATTTATTATAAAATCTCCTCTTCAAATCAGAATTGTAATGATCATCAAGTTATAAAATATCTGCTTCAATTCAGAATTCTAAGGTTAAACTATAACACACTAAGTCAAACAGACATGTTTTAGCTCGTGTCTTTTTCAGTGTACTGTTATGTGTAGTTTTACCAGATAACAAAAGCCGGATTTTTAAATACCTTTAGAAAATACAAACAATATGATAAACAATCTACCTAAAGTTATGCAGTTTAAACAATATTAAACAGATAACGGTTGTGTGTTTAATCCAGTCCTCACCTCTCCCTTCACTGCCTTGGACGATTCTCAAACTGCAGTACCTGGGGTTCCGTTTATTACTCTTTATAATGTAACTGTATCCGTGTTGCTGCTATTATCATGTACAATGAAAGATGCCTACAGTGTAACTGGGCTGAACTGAAACACAATTAAAAACAAGTGACCTAATATACGACAAAGCGCCCCACCCTGCAGCATTGTCACTTCACTGCTAAGAAGCCTTTAAGAGCGCTCCATTGCTCATTGTGCACTTTATTCAATGAGAAATCCAATACTATCTGAGACAGATAATAGTATATCAAATACATTACTTGTGATGATCAATATTATTTTGTTGTGTGTGTTATATATATATATATATATATATATATATATATATATATATATATATATATATATATATATATAGCTCAAAGAGCCAGCTTCCCAAAGTTTCGATATGTTGTACATATCTTTCTCAAGGGAGCCATTGGGAGCCATTTGGATCTCATTTCCATTTGATCCAAACTATTTTATCCAGTCAAACTGAATGGATTAACATCACTTGAGAGGCCTTCCAGCTCCTTGTGGAGTTGATGCCATGTTGTGCCAGGGCTGGGCAAACAGCCGCCCAACCTAATATTAGCTACAGGCCCTAGCTTGCAGTGTAACCATGGGTTTTGCAGGTCAGTTGTGTATGGCAAATTACAGCTGGGCACAGGTTAGATTGTCTTTAATGAAGAACAAAACCTATGCCAGCCCTGCAGAGCACCTCTGTGTCCTGAGCTTAAAGAAGGGCAATAACGAAAGAGAAGCTCAGTTATATCCAGGAAATTCCCACAGCAGAGGATTATATTAAAAGGTAGGTGAGCCGAGTGCCAGATCCAAGAAATAAATGTGGGGTAAGACAGTAATCCTTACAATGAATATGCATTGAGGCAATAAAAACAAACCACAAAGTAAGAATAGAAATGCTGGATAACAGTAAAACTGGTAGAGCAATAAGATAGATAAGTAAACACATCCCACAATTACAGAATAATAAATCCTGATCAATTTGCCCAAAAAACAAAGACAGTCCAATTTGAGTCCTTGATCACCAAATGGGCAGAGTCCCAAAAAAATACAAATAAAAAACAGAAACCAAAATGTCCAAAAGAATGTCCCCTGGGCATAATAAAGAAAACAAACCAATAAAGTGGGGTTTATGTCCCAAGATGCTTGGTGAACCCCAGCGAAAGAAAAAAACAAAAGCTATTTGACCAGAACAAAGGGATATAACCAATCCAGAGGAACAAGGAAAAACACACAAAAAGAATATATAGAGAGTTGATTCTGTTTTTTGATATAAACTTCTTTCCTAAGTGTTTTTATTTATTCTTCAAAAGCAGTATCTTAGAAAATACTTTTGCTAACAAACACACACACACACACAGCCACCACACCCTTCTCTCTTCGCTCTACACAAAAACCGACTCCCGCCTAACCAGTCAGGTGCCTGTAATAAAGAAATTGCCAATGGCTTAATGAGACACATAATCAATTAAAGTAGAAGCCATTGCTATAAGGACACTTAAAACCAATTAACTAGATTAATAGGGGAACAGACGCAGAGATAATTACTAATATGTTATGTATGGAAAACAGAATATGTGAAGATTTCAATAACTTTCAGCATTTACCGGGAAACCTAACAAAAAATTACATTTGTGGCTTTAATATATAAATGCTTGATAAGCTTTCAATTAATATTTATTTGAAGTTTTGTTTTCAGGTCTTGTTTTCTTGTTCTCTACAACCATCAGTCACAGAATGTCCTGCCACTATTTATTTATTTATTTATTTTATTTATTGCATTTATACAGCGCTTTTTATACAACAGTATTGCAAAGCACTGTACAGTACATCAGAAAAAATCTCAAAACAACAAACCACAATACATTTGTACAGTGTGTCATACATACAACTGCCATAATCAGACCATATAAATAACATGATTTCCATTACACGAGAGTAGATGTTAAAACTTCATGCTTATTTGAACTCGGCTCTCACCAAGATAAGCACCAACTAAGACGTAGCTTTCCAGTAAACTAATGTGATCCATCTGCATCTCCATCCATTTGCGTTTCTTTCCATCTGATGATGTGGATATCCTTCTGCCTGGTGTTGATGGCTGAAGTGTAGTGCTGGCTCCAGGGATCAGCTTATTTTGCCTCCCCAGCGCATCAGCACACACAACGGCTGCAATGCTGGCTCCGGGGATCAACCACAGTGCGGTCTCCCCATCAAATCAGCATGACAACCGTCTGGATTGAGCTAAGTAGGGTACGTATCTGGGCTCTCTAAAGTGGACACCTTCAGTCCTCGGTGTTTTGTTGACTAGCCCACGACACCTCAGAGGGCTCAACAGTGATTCTGGCATCCCAGCATCAACCCCCTCCATCCCCCACTCAGATCAGCCTAGCTTACTTACCTGTACATCGGCGTTGCTTTATTTCTATTATGCTTGAGATCCCCATCCAGAATCTTTCCATTTCAACCACAGCCAGTTGCTGCTCCTCTCTGCTGCTTCAGATAAGTTCTTCACTATGCGACGCAACTCTTGGCCACTGAACCCAATATCTCTGAGAAACCGGGTTGTAGAGTGTGCCACAAATCCTCAACCACCCACCTCCACTGGGTAAATCTGGACTCTCCATCCTCGCTGTTCCGCTTCAGCAGCTAGTTTAGTTGGTGGTGGCAATCTCAGGTGGAAAAATAAGCCATTGACCAACTTCTGCCAGCATCTTCCAGTCTCTAGTAGCTTCCAGTTGTCTTCGACGAGGCTTGGTTTTAACACCTTGGTGGTTGCTCTCCTGGATGGAGGAATATTGTCTTTTGTGTGTAATTGTGTGCTGTGATGGAACTGGTGGCAACTTATCGGTCATGTTACGCTTGTCTTCCAATGCTAAGGCCAAAAGAGGCCAAAATAGGGGTAATATGTAAACTTTTTCTGGTTTTAGTCAGAATTCTGACGGCGGTATTCTGAACAAGCTGCAGGCGGGATACCGCACATTTTGGAACACCAGAAAAAAGTCCATTACAATAATCAATTCTAGATTAAACAAAGGCATGCATTAGTCTGTCGGCATCAGATACATAAATAATTGGTCTCAGTTTAGCTATATTTCTCAAATAGTAAAAAGATACTTTAGTAACTTTCCTAATATGAGTCTCAAATGAGAGACCAGGATCAAAGATGATCCCCAAACTCTTCATTTCTAGTTTAACCCTTTGCGGTCCTATGTCAGACCAGGTCCAACATTACAATTTTCCCTTTCCAGTCCGATGATGGACCCTGTCCGACATCTTCAAAAAGATGTCAAGCACAGGCCTCTACATGTTTTTTCTCCGGTAAAAAACATAGAAAACTTTTCAATGGCCAAGAGAAGCCAAAAAAAATGGGCGTATCTGAGCAATCCACATAAGAACATAAGAACATAAGAAAGTTTACAAACGAGAGGAGGCCATTCGGCCCATCTTGCTCGTTTGGTTGTTAGTAGCTTATTGATCCCAGAATCTCATCAAGCAGCTTCTTGAAGGATCCCAGGGTGTCAGCTTCAACAACATTACTGGGGAGTTGATTCCAGACCCTCACAATTCTCTGTGTAAAAAAGTGACTCCTATTTTCTGTTCTGAATGCCCCTTTTTCTAAACTCCATTTGTGACCCCTGGTCCTTGTTTCTTTTTTCAGGCTGAAAAAGTCCCTTGGGTCGACACTGTCAATACCTTTTAGAATTTTGAATGCTTGAATTAGGTCGCCACGTAGTCTTCTTTGTTCAAGACTGAACAGATTCAATTCTTTTAGCCTGTCTGCATATGACATGCCTTTTAAGCCCGGAATAATTCTGGTCGCTCTTCTTTGCACTCTTTCTAGAGCAGCAATATCTTTTTTATAGCGAGGTGACCAGAACTGCACACAATATTCAAGATGAGGTCTTACAAGTGCATTGTACAGTTTTAACATTACTTCCCTTGATTTAAATTCATAGCCCCTGCACCACAGAGATAACACGGACACAAACAAAGAAGAGAGCTGCTTCTGCATCCAGCGTTCAAAGAATATCATGGACAATTGCAGAGCTTTTTGAGATGTTATAGTAATAAAATAATGACTTGGATCGCATTATTGAGGAGTTTGGTGATAAAATGAGTTATCAGGAGAGGATTTATCAGTATGCATGACTATGAAGAGGTATGTGAAAAATACAGTGAACAAGGGGTGAGGCTTAGCTGGAGATGCAGTACTGAGTGTCATTTGCTATGCAGTGTCTTTTAAACCTGTTTAACTGCGCCTGACAAGCACTGAATAAATGGACCGCTAAGGGTTAAGTTTTGATGAGAGTCTGCAAGGGTCAAGATCATATAATCCCACATTTCCTTTTAGTTTGTTCTGTGAGACCACTAGCATAACCTCTGTTTATCTGAATTCAACAAAAATTCTGTGACATCCAATGCTTGATGTCTGTAAGGCAAAAAGCTAATACACCCAGGCAGAAGAAATTCCTGGCTTTAGGTACAAATATAGCTGGGTATCATCAGCATAGGAATGGAAGTTCACTCTGTGTCTGTGGATAAAGTCACCAAATGGTAGCATATATAATGAAGATAACAAGAGACCTAGAATGGAGCCCTGTGGAAAACCACAGACAACTTCTGATTTGCCGATTTTACCTCCCAATAGAGACTAACATAAACCTATCAGAAAGATAAAATTTGAACCAGGATAGGACAAGGCCAGACAGACCTACTGTGCTTTCAAGACAATTCAGTAGGATGGAATGGTCTACAGTATCAAAGGCAGTACTTGGATCAAGAAGAATTAATATTGATGGAAAGTATAGTTATTGAGGACTTTAGGGTCCAAATTGTGTTTCTTAAGCACAGGCTTTACCACAGAGACCTTAAGAGGGAACTATACCGGAGGAAAGAGAACCATTTCTAATGTTTAAAATGTGTGTATTAATACACCAAGAACATCTCTTAATAGTTTTGTAAGAATAGGATCAAGAGAGCATATAGTAACTCTCATATGTTGAACTAGCTCTGTCAGTTCCTTGAAGGGAGTCAAAGAAAAAGCCCCCATAGTAGCCTTAATAGGTGTAGTTGGTAAAATTGTGCTGGAGTCCTCCTTAATAGAAGGGGTATGTGGAATCTCATTTCTGATGTCTAGTATTTTATTTTTAAAGAAACGTAAGAAGTCATTGCAGCTGTGAGAGGAACCAATGTCAAGGGTAGGACTATTAGGGGATGGATGAATTAATTAATTAATTTATTTCAATTAAATTTGAATAATGTGATGATGTAGCCAACAGCAGAGCCTTCCTCTGTTTAACCAGGTGGCCCTTCCTTGCGATGTAATGAACATGCAATTGAGATTCCCGCCATCTCCGTTCTAGTTTACGACCCTCAAATTTCATCTTGAACCACGGTGAGCTTTTTTTAAAAGACTCTCCTGAGTTTTGATTGATGCTACAGTATCTAAGATACCAGTCAAGGTGGTGTTGTAGGTATTAACCAGCTCATCTATTGATGAGGACTCAGAGAGTGGCAATGAGCTGAAGACATCAGAAAGCTTAACAGCAGTTGAAGAATTAATTACCCAGGATTTAAATGTACGCTCCACAGTCTTTGTAGATACTGGCAGATTCACCTCAAAAAGAATGGCAAGATGATCAGAAATAATAAGATGTAGGGTTATGACATTCTTAAGATCGAAACCTCGAGAAATAACCAGATCTAAAGTATGGCCATTATTATGAGTAGAACCGTAATGTGGGTTTGACTTGGGTGGTCGATAAATAATTACAATATGAACAGGTAATGGACTCTTTAATGGCAAGGTTAAAACTTCAAACGATGAATAAACTTCAACAATTTCTTGTTTGATTCTAAGTTCACTATGGAAAACAGTAGTGAGTCCACCTCTCTGCCCAGTAGAGCGAGCTTTCTGGAAAAAAGAATAGTTAGGTGGAGAAGCCTCAATCAGGGAAACATTGTCATTCGGTCCAAGCCAAGTTTCAGAGAGAATATCAATGTTGTAATCCTGAATAAAATCACTAATTAATGGAGCCTTATTAGACAGAGTCATGACATTAAATAAACCTAGGTGTAAATTAGTCCAATCAAGAGCAAGTGATTGAGCAGGGGTAATAGGAATTTGATGAAGGTTACTGTCGCACACACCTCTGTGTTACTCAGCGGGTAGCGGAATGGCAGGATATTTTAACCTGAATATGACATGCCTCTTTAGATTCCCTCAAATCTAGTACTGGTAACATCACCTTTCTTGTGCTGAAATTCTCACTGAGCCATTTATGGTTCAAGAGCCATCCATTGACTGTTTTAATGTATTGTTTTGAGTGGCTGAATAATGTTAAAATAGTTTTCAATTTAGCATTGTTTCAAGGAACATTCTTTTTGTCTGTGTCTTTGTGACAGAAATACAATGAATCTTGGTTGTAAATCTCCCTCCCGACCTGTGAGGACGCTAAGCAGTGAGGACAGAGTTCTTTGGACGGGCTTGAGTCGGGAAGTTGGTCAGTCTGAAAGAAGGCGAGACTCTTTTACAAGAATGTATTGACCTGGAAGGGAAACTATGTAGCAGCCACAGATTTAAAGGCAGATGCATTCGTTTACCAAGGGGTCATGCGTGACGGCATATAAGAGGGACGGAGATTGTAATCTGTTCCTTCGCTTTAGTTTGTAGTGAGTAAGAACCGAGAAGGACAGTAAAAGCAAATAAACTGATAAAATCTGAGTGTTGAGTTTTTGTTTGATTGTAATTGTCTAGTCTCGTCTTGTACGTTAGCAGACAGTCAACACAGTTCTGGAGCTGTCGTCAGGATCCAGCATGAAACCGGACAACACTGCACCTTTGTCACAAATATAAACCTGTATCACCCACCATGAGCACTACTGCACACATCTAGGACTGGTGACTGTGTTTGTATTATTGTGGGATGGATGTTGTTTATGATTTGGGACTGTCTGTTCTTGTTATATACCCCGTGCTGTACACATTGCTGTGTGCTGCTGGCGAACTATTGTTTGGTCATCAGACCTGGAAAAACAATAAAAACATTTCTAAAACTAGATTAAAAAACTGGAAAAAAGTATCTCTGTCTGCTTCTTTCACGCACTGCACTTGTCTACAATAAACCGCTTTGTCACAGCCTTACAGGGTTACAGAACCCCAGCAAGGTTTACAGAACCCCAGCAGTGTTTACAGAACCCCAGCAGGGTTACAGAAGCACATTACTTTACATTGGTGTATCTTGTGTTGTTGATATTGATGTTGTTTTGATGTTGTTTTGATGTTTTTATTCACATGTCATGGGTAAATTCAACTGTTATTCTGGAATGCTTGACAGGGGAAAGAGAGTTTTTCTTCTAAACATCACAGTTTATTAGGTCGTGCTCCTTCTTATTGTGGGAACAGAAAACCAGCATTGTTGCAGGAGGGAGCGGGATCTGGATACACTGCGATCAGTTCGAGATTTTTTTTCTCTTGGCAAACGCCCACTAGTAAATGTTGAGAAATGTATTGCTCAGATGATTTATGACCTATGACGTGTGATGAAAATTTTCAAAAGAGTTGCAATATGCTTAAAAATACAATGCTGCGATACGGACAGCACGGGACACAGCAAAGGTAATGTAATGTGTTTCTTGTACACTTTGCAGGGTGTTCTGTGACACGTCAAGCTTTAAACAGGTCTCTAGGTAAAAATACAGCAGTGTTGAAAAATGTACCTATAGCAGTCCTTTGTTACATGCAAAGTGTACTGTCTGTCTTCACATTTGCAAGCAGCTATGAATACTTTCGACAAGTCTACTGTTATCTGAACAAATCTTCATCAATGCCAAGACAATGTCACTCATGTCAATGGTTCTGTACTAAGAGCTATTGGTATAATGGTACCACAGTTTAACCCAACACACCCTAATAATCCATTATATAACCTGATCATTTAGACTCAAAAAGGCTGAGATAAAGCTAATGCAGTGGAGCAATGGTTTGGATAATGTGCTCAAATAGAACAATATTTTAGCTGAAAGAAATGGCATTAGTATGAGCATGGTCTCACTGGTTGGTTTGTTCTGTTTTTCTGTTCTAGCATCATGACTGACAGTGAGATTTGGGGATGCTGTTTATGCATTGTGATGATTTTTTTTCTGTCAGAAAGTTCCAAGCAGTATTTATATCATATGTAATAAACAATACCATTAATAATATTATTATGGGTCAAATGTATAAAATAAATCTTGCTACATAATACAGACCATCGTAAATCGAGGCTAGTTTATTGTAGTTTTCCAGTATTGCAAGTACAGGTCATTTATCTAATATTAGAATACAGAGAATCAGCAGTACAGTATAGCCAAAAGTTTTGCATCCATCTGCAGGGGTTTTCAACTGGGGGCACACGTACCCTTAAAGGTACTTCACAGGATCATAGGGGGTACGCAGGACGACTCAAAAATTCAAAAGAACAAATTTAGATAATAGAAAATAATGGTCTTGAGTGTATTTTTTAACAGCATTATATATTATCTCTAAAACATGTGCAGAAAGATTACATTTTTGTTTAGCAACTGACTGTATTTTTAAAATGATAATTCATGCATGCGTGATTGTGATTGCGCGGGTTTACACTCGCACGGATGCATTTTAATAACAGCAATACAGCGGTCGGTTGAAGAGTGTTTGACAAAGTTCATTCATATTATGCCCTGTCAAGGGCGCTGGAGCTAGGGGTGCTGGGGGAGCGGTAGCACCCCTGACTTTGCATGGCTTCCATCATATTCAGGGGTTAGTTTTGTTTAATGGCTTTCAGCACCCCCACTTTAAAAATTGTCATTTCTTCAGTCAAAAAGGGATACAATTCTCTCTTGCAAAAGAAACACAAAGGAAGAAAACACAAAAGAGTCTACAGAAAATGCAAAACGACAGAAATTCATAAGTCCAGTGATGTGTACTTGCAGTTAGGATTTACATGTGTGGGTCACGAAGATAAACCCAAGCCCAAGTATGTAGTTTGTTTGGAGGAGCTCTCCGATGATTGTATGAAACCATCTTTATTAAAAGCCACTTGGAAACTAAGCAGTCAAGCTTAGCGGGAAACCCGATTGAATACATTGAAAGAAGGCTGGCAAATTTCAAACGGCAGCCGGAGGTGTTTACTTGTAACTTAACAGTTAGTGAGAATGCTCTGAAAGCCTCGTATCTGATATCATACTGGATTGCAAATGTAAGAAAGCATATATGATTGGTGAATCTTTGATTATCCCTGCTGCAGTGGATGTTTGTAAAGTAATATTTGGCAGCAAGGTAAAAAAGATACAGCTTTCGGTTAACACGGAGACACAGCTAATAGAGAGATTATAAACAGTTTCTGCATGTGCACTCCAGGCTGATGAATCCACAGATGTGGGAAATCAAGCTCAGCTGTTAGTATTTGTTCACTACGTTTAGAAAAAGAAGTTGGTTGAAGATTTTTTTTTTTGTCTTACACTGCCAACATGAACAACAGGAGTGGGTATTTTTTAAATACTGTAGCCCCGCAGGCAGGCACCTCGCACAGGGCAAGGCAATCCACACACAAGTGGAGGGCGGGTGCGAACCCGGGACCTCTCGCACTCCAGCATAGCACCGATACTGCTGTACAAAAGGCTTCTTTGAAAGGCGTGCATATCAGGCTTATGTCTTTGTATGTGATTATGTCTCCCCCGTGCACGCTACACTCTCCCCTGCCTGCCTCAGTCCGCCCCGGACTTGCTCACCAGGCTACAGTCTGATGAACGTGTGCCAGGGTACCTGCATCCCACTCTTACACCAATGTAGCGATCCCAGGTTCACGCCTGCCCTCCGCCTGTGTGTGGATTGCCTCGCCCTGTGTGATGCGCCTGCCTGCAGGAACCAAGATCATTACAATACTTAACCAGTACATTACCACGTAAGGCCTTTAGACAGTTGTATCGGTATTTGCACAGAGGGGGCAAGGGCTAAGATTGACAATAAGAGTGGTTTGATAGCGAGAATAAAGCAGGCAGCACCGAACCCTGTTTTAACTCATTGTGTTTTACACAGAGAAGCATTGACCTGAATGAAGTTTTACTTTCTGTAAATTTCATTCAGTCCAGACCTCTGAATTTCTGCATTGTTGCTGCTCTGTGCAATTAAATGGGTGCCGACTATCAAGGGCTTCTTCTTCATATTGAAGTGCCCCATGGATCTGTATTGTGAAGAGTGTTTGAAAATTTTTGTTGGACCAGAACTTTGGTAGATTATTTCAGGGATCCCAAATGGATAAAACTAAACGGGCTCAACACAAGCATGCAGGGACCAGAGACTAACATCACTGACCTCTGTGATAAAATCAAAGGATTCTTGGCGAAAGCAGAACACTGGAATGAATGAGTGAGAATGGGAATAACAACAATATTCAGCTGTCTAATTGACTTCAATGATGGAGTTATGGACATATTGGAGACAATCTGCAGGCATCTCACAGGGCTTATTCCTCAGTTCAATATGTACTTCAGTGAAATGGAAAACTCATAAAAAATGAGAGTTTGTCTTTCAGACATTGTACCAAGGACTGACGAGCTGTGCAAGATCCACCAGGCTCAAGTGTCCCATTGAAATGGTAAGTTTTAATTAAAGATATTAGACTTTAAGCTTGTTTTATCTTAAGGATAATGTTGTTGATGTTGTAAATATTTTAAAAGGCATCATAATTTAGATTGGAAGTAAGGTAGGCTAACGTGATAAACAGTTACAGTGTAGACTATGTTGCATTATTTATAATAACTTAATAACTCCAAAGTCTTAATTAAAAGCTTTAAGAACTTCTGTTTGATATTCTGCCCTAACAGTGTCAGTTCTGTTATGATGTAAATTATGTTTTAAATAAATGGGAAAACATGTTCATTAGGCTATTATACCTTTATTGCAACTGTGGTAACATTAAGAACATAAGAACATAAGAAAGTTTACAAACGAGAGGAGGCCATTCGGCCCATCTTGCTCGTTTGGTTGTTAGTAGCTTATTGATCCCAAAATCTCATCAAGCAGCTTCTTGAAGGATCCCAGGGTGTCAGCTTCAACAACATTACTGGGGAGTTGATTCCAGACCCTCACAAATCTCTGTGTAAAAAAGTGTCTCCTATTTTCTGTTCTGAATGCCCCTTTTTCTAAACTCCATTTGTGACCCCTGGTCCTTGTTTCTTTTTTCAGGCTGAAAAAGTCCCTTGGGTCGACACTGTCAATACCTTTTAGAATTTTGAATGCTTGAATTAGGTCGCCACGTAGTCTTCTTTGTTCAAGACTGAACAGATTCAATTCTTTTAGCCTGTCTGCATATGACATGCCTTTTAAGCCCAGAATAATTCTGGTCGCTCTTCTTTGCACTCTTTCTAGAGCAGCAATATCTTTTTTATAGCGAGGTGACCAGAACTGAACACAATATTCAAGATGAGGTCTTACTAGTGCATTGTACAGTTTTAACATTACTTCCCTTGATTTAAATTCAACACTTTTCACAATGTATCCGAGCATCTTGTTAGCCTTTTTTATAGCTTCCCCACATTGTCTACATGAAGACATTTCTGAGTCAACAAAAACTCCTAGGTCTTTTTCATAGATTCCTTCTCCAATTTCAATATCTCCCATATGATATTTATAATGTACATTTTTATTTCCTGTGTGCAGTACCTTACACTTTTCTCTATTAAATGTCATTTGCCATGTGTCTGCCCAGTTCTGAATCTTGTCTAGATCATTTTGAATGACCTTTGCTGCTGCAACAGTGTTTGCCACTCCTCCTACTTTTGTGTCGTCTGCAAATTTAACAAGTTTGCTTACTATACCAGAATCTAAATCATTAATGTAGATTAGGAATAGCAGAGGACCTAATACTGATCCCTGTGGTACACCGCTGGTTACCACACTCCATTCTGAGGTTTTTCCTCTAATCAGTACTTTCTGTTTTCTACATGTTAACCACTCCCTAATCCATGTACATGTGTTTCCTTGAATCCCAACTGCGTTCAGTTTGAGAATTAATCTTTTGTGCGGGACTTTGTCAAAAGCTTTCTGGAAATCTAAATAAACCATGTCATATGCTTTGCAATTATCCATTATCGATGTTGCATCCTCAAAAAAATCAAGCAAGTTAGTTAGGCACGATCTCCCTTTCCTAAAACCATGTTGACTGTCTCCCAGTACCCTGTTACCATATAGGTAATTTTCCATTTTGGATCTTATTATAGTTTCCATAAGTTTGCATATAATAGAAGTCAGGCTTACTGGTCTGTAGTTACCTGGTTCAGTTTTGTTTCCCTTTTTGTGGATCGGTATTACGTTTGCAATTTTCCAGTCTGTCGGTACCACCCCTGTGTCAAGAGACTGCTGCATGATCTTGGTTAGCGGTTTGTAAATTACTTCTTTCATTTCTTTGAGTACTACTGGGAGGATCTCATCCGGCCCAGGGGATTTGTTTATTTTAAGAGCTCCTAGTCCCTTTAACACTTCTGCCTCAGTTATGCTAAAGTTATTTAAAACTGGATAGGAACTGGATGACATGTGGGGCATGTTGTCAGTATCTTCCTTTGTAAAAACTTGTGAAAAGTAATCATTTAACATATTTGCTATTTTTTTTTTCTTCCTCTACGATTTTGCCATTTGTATCTCTTAAACATTTAATCTCCTCTTTGAATGTTCTCTTGCTGTTGTAATATTGGAAAAACATTTTGGAATTGGTTTTAGCTCCCTTAGCAATGTTCATTTCTATTTCTCTCTTGGCCTTTCTAACTTCCTTTTTGACTTGCGTTTGCAGTTCTGTGTACTCTTTCTGCGTACTTTCTTTTTGGTCCTTTTTTAATGCTCTGTAAAGTGCCTTTTTTCGCTGAATATTTTTTTTAATTGATCTATTAAACCATTTTGGCAATTTAGTTTTACATTTAGATTTGTCTACTTTAGGGATATAATTGTTTTGCGCCTCTAGTACTACATTTTTGAAGAACAACCATCCTTCTTCTGTGGGTGTTTTCTCTATTTTACTCCAATCTACTTCTGTTAGTCTCTGTTTCATACCTTCATAGTTTGCTTTTCTAAAATTGTAAACCTTAGCTTTAGTCTTTACTTTTGGGGATTTAAAAAACACTTCAAATGAGACCATGTTGTGGTCTGAGTTTGCCAGTGGTTCTCTGACCTCTGTTTTAGTTATTCTATCTTCGTTATTTGAAAAGACTAAATCAAGGCATGCCTCCCCTCTAGTGGGTGCCTTCACAAATTGTGTTAGGAAGCAGTCATTTGTCATTTCCACCATTTCTATTTCATCCTTCGTGCTACCCACCGGGTTTTCCCATTTTATTTGGGGGAAGTTGAAATCCCCCATTAGTATGGCTTCTCCTTTGCTACACACATTTCTAATGTCATTGTATAACAGATTATTTTGCTCACCGTCTGAATCTGGCGGTCTATAGCATGCTCCTATTATTATGCCTTTTGAATTTTTGTCTGTTATTCTGACCCATATTGATTCGGTTTTATTTTCTTTGTCCAGGTTTAACACCTGGGCTTCAAGACTGTTTCTTATGTATAGCGCTACCCCTCCTCCTCTTCTGTCCTGCCTGTCTTTCCTATACAGTGTATACCCACAAATATTATATTCGTCCCCATCACTCTCAGATAACCACGTTTCTGTAACACCTATCACATCATAGTTACCTGTTAGTGCAGTAGCTTCAAGTTCTAGAATTTTGTTTCTGATACTTCTAGCATTTAGATAAATACATTTAATGGTTGTCTTACCTGAGTTGTTGTTCTTGTTTTGATGCGGTCTACCTTCTGTTTTTTTGTTGATTTCTCCCCCCTTCCTTTCTAGTTTAAATGCTTCTGAACCTGCTCGAGGATCTTTTCTCCGAGTAGACTGGTTCCCTTGTTATTTAAATGCAGTCCATCCCGTCTATACAGATAGTCCTCGTTGTAGAATGTGGGCCAATGATCAAGATAGGTGAAGCCTTCCCGTGTGCACCACGTCTTCAGCCATGCGTTTTGATTAATTATTTCCAGCTGTCCATATGGTCCTTTGCAAGGTGCCGGTAGTATACCAGAAAATACCACAGTTTTGGTTTTCTCTTTTAATTTCCTTCCTAGCTCTCTGAATTTGTTTTGCAGGGATTTTGGTCTGTCTCTTCCAATGTTGTTTGTACCGATGTGGACGACTACTACTGGGTCGTCTCCTGTTCGTTCCAGGAGCCTGTCCACGTTCTCAGTGATGTGCTTGACCGAGGCTCCCAGAAGGCAGCACACTGTTGTAGTAAGGGGGTCCAAACTGCAAATTGAACTTGCTGTGTTTCTCAATATGGAGTCCCCAACAATCATGACCTCCCTTCTTTTTGCTGTCTGGTCACCACTGTCAATAGGGTCCTGGATGTTGTTCCTTTCATTCTCTTGTTGTTGGTTCTGCTCATCAAAATTCTGAAGTTACTCAAATCTGTTGGTTGTTTTGATTTCTGGTGGTTGTGTTTGACCAAGTTTCTTTTTTTCCCTGCTTCTGCCATTGAGTAGAGTGAAAACTATGAAGGGGTACTTGAGATGAAACCTTGAGGGGTGCAGTTTCTAAAAAAGGTTGAAAACCCCTGCCCTATAGAATTAACTCTTTGTGCTCCGTAAAGTCGAATGAAACCTGCTGAATAATGTTATCGATTATTCAGCAGGCATTAGTTTTCCATATATTTAATAATAAACTGACAACAATTGAAAAGTGGGACATTTAAAAATCTAATATGAAATACTGTATTGCTATTATGGCAGACTTTTGTGATATCATTTTGTAGTTTCTTTGATACGTGAAGGTAAATAAAAGATCTAAATGATGTTCATATAGTTTTTTTTAATTATTATGTCTCAGTAACAGGGTGAAGTGTTACGTGTGAATAATACTGAGGCAGACACAGAGCAGTGGGTGTTGACATGCCACACAGGCGTGCTGATTTCATGAACACAGGTGCTGCCACTCGGGTACCAGTAGTAAATAAATAATAAAGAAAACAAAACAAAGTTACAAATAAAAGTCTGTCACACAAGACGAGCACTAGCCTCATTAAAAGAGATGCCCCGCTCAAGGCACCTACTACACTACGCAAACTCTCTCTCTGCTGGTTGGGATCTACATCCCCTAAACTAAACTACTGCTGTTGCTCCAGAAGTCCTGGTCTCCCAGCAACTCCGAGTCATTGTGACGGTCCTGGCTGAGCAGAGCCTTCACAAGCACTTTCTTGCAGTTAAAGGGTTCTGTAGTAGTGTCACAAAGATGGCCGGAGTGGGGAACATCCGACCAGAATCAGGAATATAAACAAAGATACATGTGGAGTTTGGTGAAGCTGAGTGAATGCTTTCGCTCAGCATTTAATAAATAAACAGAACAGAAAATAAAGGGTGGTAACAAACAAAAACTCAAGGACACGGCACATTCGCCAAAACAAAAGAGATAAACAAAACGGACTATCACGAAACAAAACACGGTGAGCTTCTTTAACGATTATTATTTTATTATTTATTCTCATTACCTCCATCTCCAATCCCGTTCTCCACTCACTGAACACCCAACCCCGAGTGAGTGAAAACATATTGCTTTTATGCAGCTGTATCGAGACTCTACCTCTAATCAATCATTCAATTGGAGTCGCGGTACAACTGCATGTGAATTAATAAAGTGCAATTCCCCATGCTCACATATTACATTTTACTTGCACGTGAAGTGCTGTGCAATCCTCGTGCCTAAATACAAATATACATTTTAAACACTTGTGTTACACAGACCCGTTTATAACCCATGTACCAATGACTATACACCAACATTAACACACAACAGATAACACAAAATACACACAGGGGCGGGCACTTTGCCACAAGTAATTAATTGTGCAGAGCAGACGCTCTCCTCTCCAATTTAAACAAAGCGCCCGTCTGTGTAGTTTGGCGAATCAGTTGCCTCAGGCTGTGGAGCAGACGCTCTTTTAGCTGTGTGAAGCATCCCTGGGCACGCCCCCCAGCCAATCCGAACCTCCTGATCAGCTCAGCATCGGGCGAGCCTACCTGCTCAATGAGTTGCCTAGCAACGCGTCTCCTGTTCCGCATCCCAGCTGCACACATTTACGCAAGAACCAGTGACAGGGCTCTCCCTGTCACAGCCTCAATCCTACAATTCTAGGTAATGCAAAGCCTCAGCTTTACCTGCGGGGTGCCACCATGCTTCACTGTGTGGAGCGGCTCACCGAGCAGACTGAGCTGTTCCTCGTGAAGGCTTTGCAGCCGAAACGCTGGTTTCTTTCTCAATACATTTTGAAAACTTTTAGGAGCATGTTTGAGTGTGCGGCTTCTGTTTTTCTTTGTTGATTTAAGCTTTGCTTCATTGTCTGGCACCTCAGCTATGCTGCTTGGGTGTGTGTCTACTTTTTGTTTTTCTACCACCAAACAAGTGGAACACGTTTCACGACAGGATGATAAATGGTTTCGCCAAGTTTAGTGCTAGTTTTCCAGTGAACGACGCTCTGATTACCGACAGTTTAGTGTTAGTTTTCCAGCGAGCAACGCTCTGCTTATCAACAGTTTAGTGCTAGTTTTCCAGTTACCTATGCTCTGCTTACCAGCAGTTTAGTGCTAGTTTTGTAGTTAGCTATGCTCTGCTTACCAGCAGTTTAGTGCTAGTTTTCCAGTTAACTATGCTCTGCTTACCAGCAGTTTAGTGCTAGTTTTGTAGTTAGCTATGCTCTGCTTATCAGTAGTTTAGTGCTAGTTTTCTAGTTAGCTATGCCCTGCTCACCAACAGTTACTGATATTTTCAGCTAGTGTGTATCTATTTTTTTCTTGTAAAGAGAAGGTCAGACTCGAGAAAAGCATTAAAGGCTCCCTGTTGCCTCAGTTAATTATATATTGTTGTTTGACAGTAAGGTAGTCATGGAAACTGAAATTGAAACTTAGAAACCTGAGTATAAATGATCTGATCTGATCCCTTCCCAAGAGAACGGTCAGGCTGGGAGTCTGAAAGTCATTTAGAACAACAAGTACTTGTAGCTCCTCGCATTATGAACCAATTTCCCATCATAAAACTAATCTTCCTAAAGCTGCTTGCTGTGAACTGTAAGTAATGATCAAAACATTTTATACATGAACTTGTTTTTATGAAGTATATGAGGGTTCTGTTAGTCTATTTTTCAGTTTACAACTAAACAATATTATATATATATATATATATATATATATATATATATATATATATATATATATATATATATATATATATATATATTAAAAACTTATGTTGTGTTAGATAATAATAATAAGGAAAAAGGCTTTAAATCTAGTATAAATATTATATAGTGTTGTAAAATTATTTTATTTTTTATTTAATGACTCTGGGTCTAACTAAAAATGCCTTTCCACAGGAAATGTCTTTTGTTTATGTTCCATGTAAGCAGAATGTAATCTCCTATTGCAGTGTTTGGGTGCTTTATAAAGTCTGTTTAATGTTGTTCATGAAGTTCATATTAATAATAAGACTAGCACCACATGTAAGCTCCAAGACCCTTTGTGCTTCTGTGCATCTGCTGGCATTTCAACTTGCTGTGAGTAGTTTTCTACACAGTGACACACTGACTGTATAATCCCCTGCATATGAGCCATGGGCATGCATTCACAAAGCAAAGCTGTGGCACTGAGCACTGACTGGCAAAGCAGGTATTCAGTGAAGGGCTCTTCAGAACAAATGCTGAACATCACACACAGCCTTAAGAGTCTGGTTAAACCTGATACAAGTTTACCAGTTTCTCAAGGTTCACATGTTTTATAATACACTTAACCATTCCATTGTGGGCTTTACAATGCTAACCTGCTGTATGCTTTACCAGGCTCTCACAGTGCTTTCTTCCTGTTTCCATCTGAGCAGGGTCTGCTTTCACTATGGGAAACTCTATAAGGCAATAGTCAATAATGCCTCACGGAATGTATAAGAAGTCACTATCAAATTGGAGTCACTTAAAATTGTATTTTATAAACAATATTAGACTGTTGTTATTAAGAATAACATTGGTAACTGAGGCACGTATAAGAAAACATACAATTAATATACAACACATGGAGTTTTACACGCGAAATCTACATGTGAAATAATATTTTAATAAACAGTTTTTCAGCCACAATTTAAAAACACTCAATCAACACTGTAAATTGTATGGGAACAATTCAAGAAGACTTCAGCTGAAGCATGTGTCTGCCTGGCTTCATTTCTTAGGTTATTCCTTATCTCTAAAGCAGTACCTTTAATATCTTGTGTATAGATTTTTCTAAACTGATGCTTAAACTGAAATGTGACTCGTATGTATATACTCATATTTCCCATCAAAGTGCTGCTCCACAAATCTGCAGTTTGTATAGGTTGAGAATTTATTTTGAGTGGCATTCTGAATAATACTGGCTTTCCAGTTACTTTACAAATGCTGTTTCCAACTATTGGAAAAAGAAAGCTTTCACACTGCTTTTTTGTAAAATGTATATTTCTGTTAAACGAGTGTGATACTATTTGCTAGTGTGTGTTGAATGATAAAGTCTGTTTTAATGTTGTTGCATTACTGGAACACCAATATTAAGCAGTTTATGTAATTCTAGGGGTTCTTCTCATTAAACACCGTGCATGTGTATGTAATTCTCATCAAACAGAGGTAGTAAAACCAGAGCCTTGTTTTGTATGCTATTGATAGTAACCCTTTTGTATAGTACATTATCATTTCAGTCCGTTAGATGATATGCTAGCTAATCGTTTCGTGACCTGTGTTTGGCTTCCGAGGATTCACTGATACAGCAGGTACCGTAGTCTGCCTGGAGGCATATCAGAATCATACAGATTCAGTGACTGGATCACCTGACTGGGTTCTGTGATACAGCAGTGTGATATCCAATAAAATAACAATTTCTATATTAAAGCACCTTTTTAAAACTTGTTTTGCTGCAAGGCTAAATAGAATGCAATCTCTTGTATTGAACTGTATACTGATCTTACTGGTCTTTGTTTATGCATTGTTTCAAAGTGGTTTGCAGTGTGCAGATGCAAGACTCATGTGGCGTGTAATTAGTAGACAGGCTTGCAATCCAGTTAGAAAGAGCTTTCTTTTATTTTATAATTCCAGGTCTGGTGACCAAATAATTCCCGGCAATAATTCTCGGCCATCTAGAAAGGGGACGGAGCTATGGTACACTAAATCATTGACCCGGAAGGTTAACGGCGTGGCATCCGTGGATTGGAGGAGCGCTCGTTAACCAATGGGTCATGGTTGACAGTATATAAAGGGGATGTAGTGATGTGATCTGTTCCTTTGTAAATGGTTAGAACAAACCTAAAAAGAGACTGGTGAAAATGTGAGTGTTTTGTTTGTTTGTACTGTTGTGTCTAAAAACTGTTTGTTTATTGTGATTAGACGGTAACACGAGCCGGTCTTCAAAGGCCAGCATCTAACCAGACAACATCACTGCACTTGTAGCATGGAGAACCGTATTGCACCACGAGCACTAATTCACTCACTAACGGATTTGTGCATGTGTTTTGTGTTTCATGTGGGTGTATAAAGAACGGGACTACTGTTTCGGGACAAACTCGGGATTATAAATAAAGTAATACATGCCGCTGTATTACTTAGCATCATTTATTGTTTAGTGTTTGTTTTGCTCTCAGACACTGGAATTGCAAATCATTAAACAACATTGCACCTGGATTGTAATTGTCTGTCTGTTTATTGATCACCTGCACCTGCACACTGTTAACCACTTTGCCACTATTTCTTGTAAGTGTATCACATCTATTTAACTGTTTATAACCTCAGTTTTCAGCAGTATAATTATGCTGGTACTAAACACTTTGTAGGGGATCATAAAGAACAGCAGCAGATTCTACACCCACTGCACTACAGTATCTCTTTAACTGCAGATTTTATTCACCAGGTCAAGACATCAGCACAGGTCGCATCATAGGAGGCTATGTCCCTGCGCCTCATTCAATCAGGTACATCGTGTCAATACAGACGACAGGAGGGGCACACTTCTGTGGAGGATCGTTAATTAACAGATATTGGGTTTTGACGGCAGCCCACTGCAATATTGGGTAAGCACTCCTTTACTTTGCCCTTACGTGACTTTTCCAGTCATCTGATGACTTAAACGACCCACAAACCAAACACCCTTGATCTGTCATCGTGGCGTGTGCAGTTGCCAGGTGATGCCAAGTGCCATCAGGTTCCTGTGCTAGGAAATGACAGTGTGCCTAAGCAAGCACATGAACATGACACCAGTAATCTCCTGCACATTTAACAATGAGAGGTATTGTACATGCAGCTTTGTGCAGACTCACACTGCAAAACTCTAATTGTGCCCTATACAGTACACAAGGTCTATTGATTACCGTAACATTCAGTAACAACTCAGTTACAGGATAAAAAGAGACTGACAACTCTTAAGAATCTTGTGGTGTTTTGTGGTAAATTGAGACCAACAAACTCCCTTTCAGAATACTGTAGCAGCCTTTTATTATAAATCACATTGATACATCACTACTAACAAACATTTCTGTAAAGCCTGTGTATAAAACATAAAGCGTATGCTTTAATGAGAGTTTCAGAGTACAGCCTCTGCTTTTGTGAATTACAAATAATCTTTTATTAAAGCAGAACTCATGTTGTTTGAGCAGCCAGCTTTGCCCAGGGTTTCTCTTAATGTTATATGAGACGGGATCAGCATCATTCCAGCTGAATGGACTCACCCCAGCCAGTAGACCTGACTGATAATGATGAACTCACCCTTGATCTCTCCATGAGAACGGACCGCACAGCCTTCTCACAATCTCAAATCCCAAAAGGAGGAGTAGCACTTTGTTTCTCTAATAAAATAGTTCTCTGATTGGGTGTTGTTTTGTGATGTACATTATGTTTTTACTTTCAGTATGGTAAGACAAGTAAATAAATAAAAACACCAATTACATTTCTAAAACAAATAAGAAACAATTTACTAAGAGTTGTGCTGTGACCAATGAGGATTTGCCATGAATATTCTTTCATATTCAAATATACATTTTGAATTAGCTGTAACATCTTAGAGCAAAAACAGCAGTATCTCAGAGAGAAATAAAGAATGTTATCTGTTTCAGATGTCGTTGATACCTGAGTTTCTTTGCGTGATATCCTTTTGATACAAAATACATTTCAAGCAGTGTTGGTTCAAACATTCAATAAATATGGAGAAAGAAAGCTTTGTTTAACTTTCACTTTACTCTTCCAGATGTGACCAGATGATAATAGTTGCAGGAGACTATTCACTTAATACTTATGACGGCACTGAGCAGTACTTTCAACCTCGGCGTATGATCTCTCATCCACAATACAACAACAAAACCAACAATGCTGACATCATGCTCATTAAGGTAAAACAATAAAAGTCTTTGAGCTTCTCATATTTCTATCAGTGATATTGTAAATGGAACAATTCATTTATTCATTATATGGAAGCATTGTGGTCTGTGGTCAGTTTATATTTTGAACTAACAGCAGTTAAAAACATCAAGAGGAAGAGCTTATTCACTGGACTTCCATCACCTCTGGAGGCCTGGGTGTAGATGCAACTCAGTGGTGGTGGGTTAACCTCCCCTCCAGTAGGCATTAGTCACATTTTGAACACACAGATCAGCACAATCGCCAGTGTTTGCTTGAGAGAGACCCAGGACTGAAGGTTATGGGATCAGGTCAAGATTGACGTTGCACCTCACGATGTATGTATGAATGGTACTGGATCAGGTCAGGATTGAGGTTGCACCTCACGATGTATGTATGAATGGTACTGGATCAGGTCAGGATTGAGGTTGCTCCTCACAATGTATGTGTGAAGGGTACTGGATCAGGTCAGGACTGAGGTTGCATCTCATGATGTATGTATGAATGGTACTGGATCAGGTCAGGATTGAGGTTGCACCTCATGATGTATGTGTGAATGGTACTGGATCAGGTCAGGACTGAGGTTGCATCTCATGATGTATGTGTGAAGGGTACTGGATCAGGTCAGGATTGAGGTTGCTCCTCACAATGTATGTGTGAATGGTACTGGATCAGGTCAGGATTGAGGTTGCTCCTCACGATGTATGTGTGAAGGGTACTGGATCAGGTCAGGATTGAGGTTGCTCCTCACAATGTATGTGTGAATGGTACTGGATCAGGTCAGGACTGAGGTTGCATCTCATGATGTATGTGTGAAGGGATGTCAGGTCAGGATTGAGGTTGTGAATGTGTGAATGGTACTGGATCAGGTCAGGACTGAGGTTGCATCTCATGATGTATGTGTGAATGGTACTGGATCAGGTCAGGACTGAGGTTGCATCTCATGATGTATGTGTGAATGGTACTGGATCAGGTCAGGATTGAGGTTGCACCTCATGATGTATGTGTGAATGGTACTGGATCAGGTCAGGATTGAGGTTGCATCTCATGATGTATGTGTGAATGGTACTGGATCAGGTCAGGACTGAGGTTGCATCTCATGATGTATGTGTGAATGGTACTGGATCAGGTCAGGTGAGGTTGCATCTCATGATGTATGTGTGAATGGTACTGGATCAGGTCAGGACTGAGGTTGCATCTCATGATGTATGTGTGAAGGGTACTGGATCAGGTCAGGATTGAGGTTGCATCTCATGATGTATGTGTGAATGGTACTGGATCAGGTCAGGATGAGGTTGCATCTCATGATGTATGTATGAATGGTACTGGATCAGGTCAGGATTGAGGTTGCATCTCATGATGTATGTGTGAAGGGTACTGGATCAGGTCAGGATTGAGGTTGCATCTCATGATGTATGTGTGAATGGTACTGGATCAGGTCAGGACTGAGGTTGCATCTCATGATGTATGTGTGAAGGGTACTGGATCAGGTCAGGATTGAGGTTGCATCTCATGATGTATGTGTGAAGGGTACTGGATCAGGTCAGGACTGAGGTTGCACCTCACGATGTATGTGTGAAGGGTACTGGATCAGGTCAGGATTGAGGTTGCTCCTCACGATGTATGTGTGAAGGGTACTGGATCAGGTCAGGACTGAGGTTGCATCTCACGATGTATGTGTGAATGGTACTGGATCAGGTCAGGACTGAGGTTGCATCTCATGATGTATGTGTGAAGGGTACTGGATCAGGTCAGGACTGAGGTTGCATCTCATGATGTATGTATGAATGGTACTGGATCAGGTCAGGATTGAGGTTGCTCCTCACAATGTATGTGTGAAGGGTACTGGATCAGGTCAGGATTGAGGTTGCATCTCATGATGTATGTACGAAGGGTACTGGATCAGGTCAGGATTGAGGTTGCATCTCATGATGTATGTGTGAAGGGTACTGGATCAGGTCAGGATTGAGGTTGCTCCTCATGATGTATGTATGAATGGTACTGGATCAGGTCAGGATTGAGGTTGCATCTCATGATGTATGTGTGAAGGGTACTGGATCAGGTTAGGATTGAGGTTGCTCCTCGTGATGTATGTATGAATGGTACTGGACCAGGTCAGGATTAAGGTTGCATCTTATGATGTATGTGTGAATGGTACTGGATCAGGTCAGGAATGAGGCTGCACCTCACGAAGTATGTGTGAATGGTACTGGATACATTAAGCATAGTACTGAAACCAGGACACAAGCTGGAAATGAAAAGGAGATACACTTAGAGTGAAGTAGAGAGGGGTGAGGGTACAGGATGAGCTACATAATCACTTGGATCTTTGAAAACCCAACTTTAAAAAGTTCTGAGATCCATCAGCTACTAGGAACCAGGTGAGCTTAGATGGGCCAAATGGCCTTGTCTCATTCAAAAATCTTCAAATATGTAGATTTGTCCAAGTTCACCTCAGGCACCCTATATTACTGGGATGCTGATATTGCTGGATACTGTGATACAATTGAATGTTTTTTGGCTTCCATGTGTCCTATATAAGGCACAATGACAAGGATAGGAGCCAGAATCTTTCAGAGTCCCTGTCTCAATGTTTTGATGATTTTTTTGTCTGTGCTGAACAGAAGCAAGTAAAAGTAAAGCAGTGATGGTTTGTTTGGAAATGAAGTCAAGGCTTGTAATGACGAAGGACCTCATATGTTACTGGAGAAGATGTTCTTCACCTGCCTACGTATGCATTGTAGCATTTTATCTTAGTAGAACACAGTAAACCTTTGCTCAAGCCTTGATGACAAATTCTCTTCATGCGTTTTCATGTTCATACAGCTCAAGAGGCCGGTGAAACTCAATGGCTATGTTACGATTGTGGCTCTGCCTCGCTACCAAGCTTCCCTTTCTGAAGGGCGTGTCTGCAGGGTGTCAGGGTGGGGCTACACCAGCACTGCAGGAGGACAGATTCCCAACACACTGAGGACTGTCAAGCTACCCGTCGTATCATCCTCCTGGTGTAACAGCACAGAGGCTTTTAATGGAAACATTACACACAGCATGATCTGTGCCGGCTATAGCTCAGGAGGCAAGGATGCATGTAAGGTGTGGCATTATTATTTATTACATTTCAAACCCCACACAGGTGCTGACTGCTAAGACAATACGGTCATCATGGAAGGGAGTTCCAGAGACGAGGGACCAAAGAGCAAAAGGCACGATCTCCCACAGTTCGTGATTTTGTTTTGTAATAATTTTGTTAATTAATCTGTGAAGATCTTGCTGGAAGAAGTATTATCAAGTTAATACCTTGTGAAATATCAACCGTTTGTAAAGGTGTAATCAGCAACCAGTTTCCTAAAGGGATATCTGCCTGCTGAATGGCAGGGCATCTAGAATGATCTGGAATTTGAATCCAAATAGATCTTATGAAAAATAACCTGCAGGTTGAAGCTTAAGCTTAAATGACAATTTACTGTGAATGAAAGGTTGAAGATCAACGACAGTTAAGGTGTAAAAGGTTGATCAATGTGTTCCTGTAATTGACTGTGATGCCTAGTCATGAGCAAATGAACTACAGGGTTCCACAACTCCTTTAGAAACTCAAATAGGGGCATTTCAAACTGCACTCAAATACTGCCATTATGTGTCTGTCTAGATAGCAGCATGGCCATGTACAGTAACAGTGCAGGGATTGGAGTGGACCCTTTAGAATCTCTTTACTGAGACTTGCTTCATTATAAAGATAACTGTTTTAAATGTGAACAACAAAAATACATGCAGTTCAACCTACTCTATAAAGCAATTAAAAGACATTACTACCAGTGAACTTTAGACAGAGATTATTACAGAGCACTCCATTGTGATCCCCTCAGTAAGACCCCCACACAGAATACACAACAGCACACAATGCATTGGAGCTGGAGTTCAAACAGGATAGGGTCTAGTGACTTGTATCTAGATGACATTAACATTACAATACATGTCTATTACAATATCATAGCAATGATACTATGGCAATTAATAATCAATTAGTAATTTAGTCTGTAGCCAGCCAGATCATTTTAAGTTCATGATTTAATAAAAAAAAATGATACAATGTTCTTTTATATACAAGTGCATGCTATTGTACTGAATCGGCATCTCAACCCATTGAAAGGCAAGGGCTTGGAAACCGCAAACCATACAACTCAAAGACAAAAGCCTTTCCATTCAGCTAAAGAACGTGCTGTGTTCAGGGGGCTGAGATTCTGATTCATTATAATATGCCTACACCACTGTGATAACTGGAGAGTGGCTTGTTTGAGATGAGACAGGGCTCTTTGACAAGGCTTGATGTGTGTTCATGTCTTCCCAGGGGGACTCAGGCGGTCCGCTGGTTTGTGAAGGCCGGGTTTATGGCATTGTGTCCTGGGGAAACGGCTGCGCAGACCCCCGATACCCTGGAGTCTACACAGCTGTGGCTGCATTTAGAAGATGGATCGACAGAACTATCTTCAGCTCCAATGGCAGATGTCCCCAGCAGTAGCTTAGTATTTGTGTACTGTGAAAGTAAAGCGATCCAGGAAACAGGTACAGGTTTCACTGAAGGGAAACAAAACGATTGTAAAAAGCAACTCAGAAGGATAACTCTGAACTGTGGCTTTTTACTAGGTGTATAATTACATAACAAGTTTAAAAAAGGGAAATTTCCCTACCTTGAAAAGCCTGCCCTGTTACTTTCTGCAATTTTGTTTTAAAATAAAGTGTTTTGTCAAGTGAACTTTTATATGGTTCTGTAGCAAAATCCAGGGCAGAAATGAATTTAGGACTGCTTCCCAGTGTAAAATATATTTCTATCATATGTATGCAGGCAAGCATTGTGGGAACAAGTGTGTTCTTCTACTTGATTCAGTACCAGTCTAGCACATGATGACATTGGGAAGGTATGCTCTGGGATGTTTCCTAGCAACCTGAAAAAAAAAATCTTATGTTCTTATGTACCTTATCTTAAGATCGGTTCAAATAAGGATCTGTGAAGTCATACAATAGAAATCAAGAGCTAGATTTCTTTATAAATTTGTGTTATAACATTAAAACAATGATATTATTAAGATGATTGGTAAAATAGATTTGTGTCCATTGTCTAATTTAATTTTTGTTTAGACATAATTATATCCTATAAACAAAGTCATTTTTAAAGGATTAAATACAGTTCTGTATGCATTTAATGTTTCTAGACTGTAATTCAGTAAACCAGCAACAGTGTAGAACAATCTCATGAGTATTAAACATGGTAATTTAACCAAAGAGCAGTCTTTAATAACTCCTGAGTGAAAGCTGTGTGAATGGGATTCCTTTCACTCAATAGCCAGGCATGAGCTTATGTTGCAATGCTGTACCGGGCCTGTGTAGCAAACGCTACACTAATACCCTCTCCTGGATTCCTGTGTAATTTATAAAGAGAAAGAATTGAAAGAAACAAAGCCAGGGTGAGGGAAAGCAGGGCCACTAAAGGGAAACTTTTCATCTATAGTTTATAGCATAGAGCAATTAGGTTTCATGGTGACATTAACACTGATTCACACTCATGTTGGGTTACCTACTGACTGCAAATTTGCAACAGTCGAATAGTTGAGGTAAAAACAGTCAACTTGTCCATAAATAAATAAATATTAATAAAACGTGTTTTTGATAATGTCTGGTGCTCAATTTGTGAATGCTGTGCTAAACTGTTACTTCAAGTTCTGTGCTGCCTCACAGGACATTGCTGTAAATAAGACGCTGCATCTCAAGATAATAAAAATCTGCATCTCTGTGGAGATAATGAAAAATGTGCATCTCTGTGGAGAAAATGAAAATGTGCATCCTTGTGGAGATAATGAACACGTGCATCCCCATGGGAGATAATGAACATGTGCATCTCTGTGGAGATAATGAACATGTGCATCCTTGTGGAGATAATGAAAATGTGCATCTTTGTGGAGATAATGAAAATGTGCATCCTTGTGGAGATAATGAAAATGTGCATCTCTGTGGAGATAATGAAAATGTGTGTGGAGATAATGAAAATGTGCATCCTTGTGGAGATAATGAAAATGTGCATCTCTGTGGAGATAATGAAACATGTGCATCTCTGTGGAGATAATGAAAATGTGCATCCATGTGTGGAGATAATGAAAATGTGCATCTCTGTGGAGATAATGAACATGTGCATCCCTGTGGAGATAATGAAAATGTGCATCTCTGTGGAGATAATGAAAATGTGCATCTCCCATCTCTGTGGAGATAATGAACATATGCATCCTTGTGGAGATAATGAAAATGTGCATCTCTTGTGGAGATAATGAACATGTGCATCCCCATGGGAGATAATGAAAATGTGCATCTCTGTGGAGATAATGAACATGTGCATCTCTGTGGAGATAATGAAAATGTGCATCCCCATGGGAGATAATGAACATGTGCCATCTCTGTGGAGATAATGAACATGTGCATCCTTGTGGAGATAATGAAAATGTGCATCTCTGTGGAGATAATGAACATGTGCATCTCTGTGGAGATAATGAAAATGTGCATCCCTGTGGAGATAATGAACATGTGCATCTCTGTGGAGATAATGAACATGTGCATCCCTGTGGAGATAATGAAAATGTGCATCTCTGTGGAGATAATGAACATGTGCATCCTCTGTGGAGATAATGAAAATGTGCATCTCTGTGGAGATAATGAAAATGTGCATCTCTGTGGAGATAATGAAAATGTGCATCTTTGTGGAGATAATGAAAATGTGCATCTCTGTGGAGATAATGAAAATGTGCATCTCTGTGGAGATAATGAAAATGTGCATCTTTGTGGAGATAATGAAAATGTGCATCCCTGTGGAGATAATGAAAATGTGCATCTTCGTGGAGATAATGAAAATGTGCATCCTTGTGGAAAATGTGCATCTCTGTGGATAATGAAAATGTGCATCTCTGTGGAGATAATGAAAATGTGCATCTCTGTGGAGATAATGAAAATGTGCATCTCTGTGGAGATAATGAAAATGTGCATAATGAACATGTGTGGAGATAATGAAAATGTGCATCTCTGTGGAGATAATGAAAATGTGCATCTCTGTGGAGATAATGAACATGTGCATCCCTGTGGAGATAATGAAAATGTGCATCTCTGTGGAGATAATGAACATGTGCATCCCTGTGGAGATAATGAAAATGTGCATCTCTGTGGAGATAATGAACATGTGCATCTCTGTGGAGATAATGAAAATGTGCATCTCTGTGGAGATAATGAAAATGTGCATCTCTGTGGAGATAATGAAAATGTGCATCTCTGTGGAGATAATGAACATGTGCATCCCCATGGGAGATAATGAAAATGTGCATCTCCATGTGGAGATAATGAACATGTGCATCTCTGTGGAGATAATGAACATGTGCATCTCTGTGGAGATAATGAAAATGTGCATCTCTAATGAAAATGTGCATCTCTGTGGAGATAATGAAAATGTGCATCCCTGTGGAGATAATGAAAATGTGCATCCCTGTGGAGATAATGAAAATGTGCATCTCTGTGGAGATAATGAAAATGTGCATCTCTGTGGAGATAATGAAAATGTGCATCTCTGTGGAGATAATGAAAATGTGCATCTCTGTGGAGATAATGAAAATGTGCATCTCTGTGGAGATAATGAAAATGTGCATCTCTGTGGAGATAATGAAAATGTGCATCTCTGTGGAGATAATGAAAATGTGCATCTCTGTGGAGATAATGAAAATGTGCATCTCTGTGGAGATAATGAAAATGTGCATCTCTGTGGAGATAATGAAAATGTGCATCTCTGTGGAGATAATGAAAATGTGCATCTCTGTGGAGATAATGAAAATGTGCATCTCTGTGGAGATAATGAAAATGTGCATCTCTGTGGAGATAATGAAAATGTGCATCTCTGTGGAGATAATGAACATGTGCATCTCTGTGGAGATAATGAAAATGTGCATCTCTGTGGAGATAATGAAAATGTGCATCTCTGTGGAGATAATGAAAATGTGCATCCCCATGTGGAGGTAATGAAAATGTGCATCTCTGTGGAGATAATGAACATGTGCATCTCTGTGGAGATAATGAAAATGTGCATCTGTGGAGATCTGTGGAGATAATGAAAATGTGCATCTCTGTGGAGATAATGAACATGTGCATCCCTGTGGAGATAATGAAAATGTGCATCCCTGTGGAGATAATGAAAATGTGCATCTCTGTGGAGATAATGAAAATGTGCATCTCTGTGGAGATAATGAAAATGTGCATCTTTGTGGAGATAATGAAAATGTGCATCCCTGTGGAGATAATGAAAATGTGCATCTTCGTGGAGATAATGAAAATGTGCATCCCTGTGGAGGTAATGAAAATGTGCATCTCTGTGGAAATAATGACCATGTGCATCGCCATGGAGATAATGAAAATGTGCATCTCTGTGGAAATAATGAAAATGTGCATCTCTGTGGAGATAATGAAAATGTGCATCTCTGTGGAGATAATGAAAATGTGCATCTCTGTGGAGATAATGAACATGTGCATCTCTGTGGAGATAATGAACATGTGCATCCCTGTGGAGATAATGAAAATGTGCATCTCCATGTGGAGATAATGAACATGTGCATCTCTGTGGAGATAATGAACATGTGCATCTCTGTGGAGATAATGAAAATGTGCATCTCTGTGGAGATAATGAAAATGTGCATCTCTGTGGAGATAATGAAAATGTGCATCTCTGTGGAGATAATGAAAATGTGCATCTCTGTGGAGATAATGAAAATGTGCATCTGTGGAGATAATGAAAATGTGTGGAGATAATGAAAATGTGCATCTCTGTGGAGATAATGAAAATGTGCATCTCTGTGGAGATAATGAAAATGTGCATCTCTGTGGAGATAATGAAAATGTGCATCTCTGTGGAGATAATGAACATGTGCATCTCTGTGGAGATAATGAAAATGTGCATCTCTGTGGAGATAATGAACATGTGCATCTCTGTGGAGATAATGAGATAATGAATAATGTGCATCTCTGTGGAGATAATGAAAATGTGCATCCCTGTGGAGATAATGAAAATGTGCATCTCTGTGGAGATAATGAAAATGTGCATCTCTGTGGAGATAATGAAAATGTGCATCTCTGTGGAGATAATGAACATGTGCATCTCTGTGGAGATAATGAAAATGTGCATCTCTGTGGAGATAATGAAAATGTGCATCTCTGTGGAGATAATGAAAATGTGCATCTCTGTGGAGATAATGAACATGTGCATCTCTGTGGAGATAATGAACATGTGCATCTCTGTGGAGATAATGAACATGTGCATCTCTGTGGAGATAATGAACATGTGCATCTCTGTGGAGATAATGAAAATGTGCATCTCTGTGGAGATAATGAACATGTGCATCCTTGTGGAGATAATGAAAATGTGCATCTCTGTGGAGATAATGAACATGTGCATCCCTGTGGAGATAATGAAAATGTGCATCTCTGTGGAGATAATGAAAATGTGCATCTCTGTGGAGATAATGAAAATGTGCATCTCTGTGGAGATAATGAAAATGTGCATCTCTGTGGAGATAATGCATGTGCATCTCTGTGGAGATAATGAAATGTGCATGTGCATCTCTGTGGAGATAATGAAAATGTGCATCTCTGTGGAGATAATGAACATGTGCATCTCTGTGGAGATAATGAAAATGTGCATCTCTGTGGAGATAATGAACATGTGCATCTCTGTGGAGATAATGAAAATGTGCATCTCTGTGGAGATAATGAAAATGTGCATCTCTGTGGAGATAATGAAACATGTGCATCTCTGTGGAGATAATGAAAATGTGCATCTCTGTGGAGATAATGAAAATGTGCATCTCTGTGGAGATAATGAAAATGTGCATCTCTGTGGAGATAATGAAAATGTGCATCTCTGTGGAGATAATGAAAATGTGCATCTCTGTGGAGATAATGAAAATGTGCATCTCTGTGGAGATAATGAAAATGTGCATCTCTGTGGAGATAATGAAAATGTGCATCTCTGTGGAGATAATGAAAATGTGCATCCCTGTGGAGATAATGAACATGTGCATCTCTGTGGAGATAATGAAAATGTGCATCTCTGTGGAGATAATGAAAATGTGCATCTCTGTGGAGATAATGAAAATGTGCATCTCTGTGGAGATAATGAAAATGTGCATCTCTGTGGAGATAATGAAAATGTGCATCTCTGTGGAGATAATGAAAATGTGCATCTCTGTGGAGATAATGAAAATGTGCATCTCTGTGGAGATAATGAAAATGTGCATCTCTGTGGAGATAATGAAAATGTGCATCTCTGTGGAGATAATGAAAATGTGCATCTCTGTGGAGATAATGAAAATGTGCATCTCTGTGGAGATAATGAACATGTGCATCTCTGTGGAGATAATGAACATGTGCATCCCTGTGGAGATAATGAAAATGTGCATCTCTGTGGAGATAATGAAAATGTGCATCTCTGTGGAGATAATGAAAATGTGCATCTCTGTGGAGATAATGAAAATGTGCATCCCTGTGGAGATAATGAAAATGTGCATCTCTGTGGAGATAATGAAAATGTGCATCCCTGTGGAGATAATGAAAATGTGCATCTCTGTGGAGATAATGAAAATGTGCATCTCTGTGGAGATAATGAAAATGTGCATCTCTGTGGAGATAATGAAAATGTGCATCTCTGTGGAGATAATGAAAATGTGCATCTCTGTGGAGATAATGAAAATGTGCATCTCTGTGGAGATAATGAAAATGTGCATCTCTGTGGAGATAATGAAAATGTGCATCTCTGTGGAGATAATGAAAATGTGCATCTCTGTGGAGATAATGAAAATGTGCATCTCTGTGGAGATAATGAAAATGTGCATCTCTGTGGAGATAATGAACATGTGCATCTCTGTGGAGATAATGAAAATGTGCATCTCTGTGGAGATAATGAAAATGTGCATCTCTGTGGAGATAATGAAAATGTGCATCTCTGTGGAGATAATGAAAATGTGCATCTCTGTGGAGATAATGAAAATGTGCATCTCTGTGGAGATAATGAAAATGTGCATCTCTGTGGAGATAATGAACATGTGCATCCTGTGGAGATAATGAAAATGTGCATCCCATGTGGAGATAATGAAAATGTGCATCTCTGTGGAGAGATAATGAAAATGTGCATCTCTGTGGAGATAATGAAAATGTGCATCTCTGTGGAGATAATGAAAATGTGCATCTCTGTGGAGATAATGAAAATGTGCATCTCTGTGGAGATAATGAAAATGTGCATCTCTGTGGAGATAATGAAAATGTGCATCTCTGTGGAGATAATGACCATGTGCATCCCCGTGGAGATAATGAAAATGTGCATCTCTGTGGAGATAATGAAAATGTGCATCTCTGTGGAGATAATGAAAATGTGCATCTCTGTGGAGATAATGAACATGTGCATCTCTGTGGAGATAATGAACATGTGCATCTCTGTGGAGATAATGAAAATGTGCATCTCTGTGGAGATAATGAACATGTGCATCTCTGTGGAGATAATGAACATGTGCATCTCTGTGGAGATAATGAAAATGTGCATCTCTGTGGAGATAATGAACATGTGCATCTCTGTGGAGATAATGAAAATGTGCATCTCTGTGGAGATAATGAAAATGTGCATCTCTGTGGAGATAATGAAAATGTGCATCTCTGTGGAGATAATGAAAATGTGCATCTTTGTGGAGATAATGAAAATGTGCATCCCTGTGGAGGTAATGAAAATGTGCATCTCTGTGGAGATAATGACCATGTGCATCCCCGTGGAGATAATGAAAATGTGCATCTCTGTGGAGATAATGAAAATGTGCATCTCTATGGAAATAATGAAAATGTGCATCTCTGTGGAGATAATGAACATGTGCATCCCTGTGGAGATAATGAAAATGTGCATCTCTGTGGGATAATAATGAATGAACATGTGCATCCCTGTGGAGATAATGAACATGTGCATCTCTGTGGAGATAATGAACATGTGCATCTCTGTGGAGATAATGAACATGTGCATCTCTGTGGAGATAATGAACATGTGCATCCCTGTGGAGATAATGAACATGTGCATCTCTGTGGAGATAATGAACATGTGCATCATTGTGGAGATAATGAAAAAGTGCATCTCTGTGGAGAAAATGAACATGTGCATCCTCTGTGGAGATAATGAAAATGTGCATCTCTGTGGAGATAATGAAAATGTGCATCTCTGTGGAAATAATGAAAATGTGCATCTCTGTGGAGATAATGAAAATGTGCATCTCTGTGGAGATAATGAAAATGTGCATCTCTGTGGAGATAATGAAAATGTGCATCTCCATCTCTGTGGAGATAATGAAAATGTGCATCTGTGGAGATAATGAAAATGTGCATCTCTGTGGAGATAATGAACATGTGCATCTCTGTGGAGATAATGAAAATGTGCATCTCTGTGGAGATAATGAACATGTGCATCCCTGTGGAGATAATGAAAATGTGCATCTCTGTGGAGATAATGAAAATGTGCATCTCTGTGGAGATAATGAAAATGTGCATCTCTGTGGAGATAATGAACATGTGCATCTCTGTGGAGATAATGAAAATGTGCATCTCTGTGGAGATAATGAACATGTGCATCTCTGTGGAGATAATGAACATGTGCATCTCTGTGGAGATAATGAAAATGTGCATCTCTGTGGAGATAATGAACATGTGCATCTCTGTGGAGATAATGAAAATGTGCATCTCTGTGGAGATAATGAAAATGTGCATCTCTGTGGAGATAATGAACATGTGCATCTCTGTGGAGATAATGAAAATGTGCATCTCTGTGGAGATAATGAAAATGTGCATCTCTGTGGAGATAATGAACAAGTGCATCTCTGTGGAGATAATGAACATGTGCATATCTGTGGAGATAATGAACATGTGCATCCTTGTGGAGATAATGAAAATGTGCATCTCTGTGGAGATAATGAAAATGTGCATCTCTGTGGAGATAATGAACATGTGCATCTCTGTGGAGATAATGAAAATGTGCATCTCTGTGGAGATAATGAAAATGTGCATCTCTGTGGAGATAATGAACATGTGCATCTCTGTGGAGATAATGAAAATGTGCATCTCTGTGGAGATAATGAAAATGTGCATCTCTGTGGAGATAATGAACATGTGCATCTCTGTGGAGATAATGAAAATGTGCATCTTGGTGGAGATAATGAAAATGTGCATCCTTGTGGAGATAATGAAAATGTGCATCTCTGTGGAGATAATGAACATGTGCATCCCTGTGGAGATAATGAAAATGTGCATCTCTGTGGAGATAATGAACATGTGCATCTCTGTGGAGATAATGAAAATGTGCATCTCTGTGGAGATAATGAAAATGTGCATCTCTGTGGAGATAATGAAAATGTGCATCTCTGTGGAGATAATGAAAATGTGCTGTGGAGATAATGAACATGTGCATCTCTGTGGAGATAATGAAAATGTGCATCTCTGTGGAGATAATGAAAATGTGCATCTCTGTGGAGATAATGAAAATGTGCATCCCCGTGGGAGATAATGAACATGTGCATCTCTGTGGAGATAAAGAACATGTGCATCATTGTGGAGATAATGAAAATGTGCATCTCTGTGGAATAATGTGCATCTCTGTGTGGAGATAATGAACATGTGCATCTCTGTGGGAGATAATGAAAATGTGCATCTCTGTGGAGATAATGAACATGTGCATCTCTGTGGAGATAATGAAAATGTGCATCTCTGTGGAGATAATGAAAATGTGCATCTCTGTGGGAGATAATGAAAATGTGCATCTCTGTGGAGATAATGAACATGTGCATCTCTGTGGAGATAATGAAAATGTGCATCTCTGTGGAGATAATGAAAATGTGCATCTCTGTGGAGATAATGAAAATGTGCATCTCTGTGGAGATAATGAAAATGTGCATCTCTGTGGAGATAATGAAAATGTGCATCTCTGTGGGAGATGAAATGGAGATAAAAATGTGCATCTCTGTGGAGATAATGAAAATGTGCATCTCTGTGGAGATAATGAAAATGTGCATCTCTGTGGAGATAATGAACATGTGCATCTCTGTGGATATAATGAACATGTGCATCCTTGTGGAGATAATGGAAATGTGCATCTCTTTGGCGATAATGAACATGTGCATCCTTGTGGAGATAATGAAAATGTGCATCTCTGTGGAGATAATGAAAATGTGCATCTTTGTGGAGATAATGAAAATGTGCATCTCTGTGGAGATAATGAAAATGTGCATCTCTGTGGAGATAATGAAAATGTGCATCTCTGTGGAGATAATGAAAATGTGTGTGGAGATAATGAAAATGTGCATCTCTGTGGAGATAATGAACATGTGCATCCTTGTGGAGATAATGAAAATGTCCATCTCTGTGGAGAAAAGGTACTGCACGCAGGAAATAAAAATGTACATTATAAATATCATATGGGAGATATTGAAATTGGAGAAGGAATCTATGAAAAAGACCTCGGAGTTTTTGTTGACTCAGAAATGTCTTCATCTAGACAATGTGGGGAAGCTATAAAAAAGGCTAACAAGATGCTCGGATACATTGTGAAAAGTGTTGAATTTAAATCAAGGGAAGTAATGTTAAAACTGTACAATGCACTAATAAGACCTCATCTTGAATATTGTGTTCAGTTCTGGTCACCTCGCTATAAAAAAGATATTGCTGCTCTAGAAAGAGTGCAAAGAAGAGCGACCAGATTTATTCCGGGCTTAAAAGGCATGTCATATGCAGACAGGCTAAAAGAATTGAATCTGTTCAGTCTTGAACAAAGAAGACTACGTGGCGACCTAATTCAAGCATTCAAAATTCTAAGAGGTATTGACAGTGTCGACCCAAGGGACTTTTTCAGCCTGAAAAAAGAAACAAGGACCAGGGGTCACAAATGGAGTTTAGAAAAAGGGGCATTCAGAACAGAAAATAGGAGACACTTTTTTACACAGAGATTTGTGAGGGTCTGGAATCAACTCCCCAGTAATGTTGTTGAAGCTGACACCCTGGGATCCTTCAAGAAGCTGCTTGATGAGATTTTGGGATCAATAAGCTACTAACAACCAAACGAGCAAGATGGGCCGAATGGCCTCCTCTCGTTTGTAAACTTTCTTATGTTCTTATGTTCTTAATGAAAATGTGCATCTCTGTGGAGATAATGGACATGTGCATCTCTGTGGAGATAATGAACATGTGCATCCCTTGTGTAGATAATGAACATGTTCATCTCTGTGGAGATAATGAAAATGTGCATCTCTGTGGATATAATGAACATGTGCATCCCCATGGGAGATAATGAAAATGTGCATCTCTGTGGAGATAATGAACATGTGCATCTCTGTGGAGATAATGAAAATGTGCATCCCCATGTGGAGATAATGAAAATGTGCATCTCTGTGGAGATAATGAAAATGTGCATCTCTGTGGAGATAATGAAAATGTGCATCTCTGTGGAGATAATGAACATGTGCATCTCTGTGGAGATAATGAAAATGTGCATCTCTGTGGAGATAATGAAAATGTGCATCTCTGTGGAGATAATGAACATGTGCATCTCTGTGGAGATAATGAACATGTGCATCTCTGTGGAGATAATGAACATGTGCATCTCTGTGGAGATAATGAAAATGTGCATCTCTGTGGAGATAATGAACATGTGCATCTCTGTGGAGATAATGAAAATGTGCATCTCTGTGGAGATAATGAAAATGTGCATCCCTGTGGAGATAATGAAAATGTGCATCTCTGTGGAGATAATGAAAATGTGCATCTCTGTGGAGATAATGAAAATGTGCATCTCTGTGGAGATAATGAACATGTGCATCTCTGTGGAGATAATGAACATGTGCATCTCTGTGGAGATAATGAACATGTGCATCTCTGTGGAGATAATGAACATGTGCATCTCTGTGGAGATAATGAAAATGTGCATCTCTGTGGAGATAATGAAAATGTGCATCTCTGTGGAGATAATGAACATGTGCATCTCTGTGGAGATAATGAACATGTGCATCTCTGTGGAGATAATGAACATGTGCATCTCTGTGGAGATAATGAAAATGTGCATCTCTGTGGAGATAATGAACATGTGCATCCCTGTGGAGATAATGAAAATGTGCATCTCTGTGGAGATAATGAACATGTGCATCTCTGTGGAGATAATGAACATGTGCATCTCTGTGGAGATAATGAAAATGTGCATCTCTGTGGAGATAATGAACATGTGCTTCTCTGTGGAGATAATGAACATGTGCATCTCTGTGGAGATAATGAAAATTTGTATCTCTGTGGAGATAATGAACATGTGTATTTCTGTGTTGATAATGAAAATGTGCATCTCTGTGGAGATAATGAACATGTGCATCCTTGTGGAGATAATGAAAATGTGCATCTCTGTGGAGATAATGAACATGTGCATCCCCATAGAATTAATCTATTCTCAAACTGAATAGATTAATTCTCAAACTGAACGCAGTTGGGATTCAAGGAGATAATGAATAATGAACATGTGCATCTCTGTGGAGATAATGAAATACCATGGCTTCAACTAGAGGCTATTATTATTTAGTCACAACACAGTCTTACCTTTATTCAGCGCTATAACCTTCTGGTTTCTGGCCACTACCGCTTACTTCAGCTTATCCAACAAACATCCTCCTGCCTTTTATTATTTCTATAATTCTCTCACAAACAGTCCCATGCTTGCTGGTTAAATGACAAAGCAGAATGTTTTTTTTTAGTTTTTTTCAAATCTCTTTATTTTTAATTCACGTAAATTGCTTTGTCAAGCAAGGTTTTGTCACAGATGCAAAGTGGTTTTATTGTGTACTTTTTTACTTGCACTATTTATTTACACCCCAGGGAATTATGAACAGAAAAAATCAAAACTATGCAGAATTATGCAGTGTCTCTGTACAAGTGTGTACAAAGTAACAAAAGTATTGTGCAGTTGTGTTGGGTTCTTCTCTCATACTGGATATCAAAATAATAGCATAAAAAACTAAGTAGAAAACAATGGATTTTTAACATAAAGTATTTTTAAATTCCAAGATTGAAATAAAGGAACACCAGCTCTTTCAGTTTGTCTTCTGAAAGAGAACACTGTCGATGACCAAAACAAATCAATGTCAATTTTCCCTGGCAGTAGAGTGCTCTGGATCGCATCGGGCTGACACTTTCAGTGTACAAAGCAAAGCATATCTTTTACTCTCTCTTCTGCTGATATATTTGCAACTTGGGACCTTTGTCGTGGCATTTTCTGGCAGAATCGATCAATGTTCTTTTTATCCTCAGTGTGATCCAATGCTTTTCTCTATCCTTCTCTGTTAATGGTGATATTATTTAATATTCCGTGCCTATGTGCGGGGACACGTTATATGTGTGAAATTACACAGGCGCGTAATTGCATAATTCCCCGGGGGAGTTTATTGTATTTTTTACACTGTACGTATTATTTATTTTTATACCCAAAGGGAGACCCCAATAAGGGGTTTTATGTGTGTGTTTTTACCCTTTTAATTATTATATTATAATATCTTATCATGGGCACGGACACAAGTGATTGGGGCCTTAATTGTAGTCAGGTGCAGGTCATCAGCACCCTTTGATTAGTCCTCCTATATAACTGGAACTAAAAGAACAGGAAGGGGAAACATGGGGGAAGACACTGGAACCAGACCGGGGCCATTTTGGACATGGAAGGAAGAGAAGCAGCACTGGAGCCTCAGCAACAAAGACATTGAAGAGAAACAGCACTGGAGCCTCAGCAACAAAGACATTGAAGAGAAGCAGCACTGGAGCCTCAGCAACAAAGACATTGAAGAGAAGCAGCACTGGAGCCTTAGCAACAAAGACATTGAAGAGAAGGAAACAAAACAACTAAATGCAGTGAAGACTCTGCAGAAAAGAAAGTACTCTTTTGCATTGTTGAGATTATGAGAATACTGTTTCACAACAGACTGCGAGTATAACTTGTGTTGTTTACTTAAGTGTCCCATCTGATGTATGCTAGTGTTCTAGTTATTAACTATTACATGACTCCAGTACACAGGGACTGTGAATGGAATAAGTATACTGTTGGACTGAAGAAGTATCTGTTGTATTATGAGTGCTGACTCATTGTAGTTCTGTCTGTCTCCAGGGCTTGCCCTCTCTCTCTCTCTCTCTCTCTCTCTCCGTTCCAGGAGAAGGATTGCAGGGAAGACAGACTGCTGAATTACCTGCAGACACCCTGATAAGAGAAGCTCTCGCCTACTAGAGATAAATATCAGTAGCTGGGTTGGAAAACTAATACTCTTGTAGGGAGGGGCAGAATGCGGGGTGTGTGAATTAGCCCCGCTCAGACAGTGAGACAGAGAGGGGAGAGTGAGTATTAAGGACAGAGTGTTTTCCTTGTTTCTCCAGGATCAACGTCACGGAGGTGGGGGAGGAAGCACCCCCGGGAGGCAGGTGTGGGATCTGGATGCAAAGTATTGGCAAGCAGCCAGATAGACTTTTGTGGATAAAGTGCCTGCATAATGGTGAAGACCACTTTGGAGAAGATTGCCTTTTGTCCTTTGAGGAAAGAGACTCTCTGTGGCCATTGAAGGTCAGGTGGCACTATGGTTCTAAACAGTGTGGGACATTTTGGAATTGCCCAGTGGGACTGAACTATAGTGTTTATTTACCCTGTGGATATTGAATTATAGCATCCATGGGGAAACCATTATTTTAGGGGGTATAAGTGTTTTTGTTATTGACATTCTTTGTATAAAAACTGTTCTGTTGATTTTGTTGTTTGCCTTAATAAAGAACAACCTTTTTCCCTATTTGCCTGTGCGCTCCTGGGGGGGTCCAGTGGTCAGTCTGAGATCCAAACAACCTGGGGGGTATAGAAGAGAAGGTTACTATGAAATATCCTTACCTGTAAAGTCACGCAAACAAAGCCCTGACATTTTCTAGAGGAATTGCACTGGTTTTCATGTGACGTACAAAGACATTTGATAGTATAAATCACTTTGAACATCGAGACAACTTGATCTGGCTGGGTGTGTCACAACAGAGCAGCACTTTAATAGATTATGACCTACTTACATAGACTGCACAGGTGTCTCGGGTTACAGAGCCATTCATGTTTATCATTTAAAGAAAGTACTTCTATGTAAGATCAATAGGCTTGAACTAATACTACAGAATATGTAGACCATTAAATGCAGCTTTACAATCAGGGAGGGCTCAATGGATGCTATAGTAGTTGGTATTTCAGTGAACTGTTTCAATTTGATTTGATACCATTACTGCATAGGTCTGGCACACTAGGGTGACAGTAAAGCACAATAGAGCCGAGCCTGTTTTCATGCACTATGTTTATGTCCTGAAAGAAACTCAAATTTTTTGACAAACGTTTCAACTAGAAGTCCTTTTTAAAGTCTTTAGTTTCTTTTGGTATTTCTTTTCTGCATATAATACATATGCCAGGATTCAACTGAAATTCTTATCTTACTTACACTGCTCACACAGTACAGTTATACAAAAAGATTTTTGAAATATAATGTTGACTTTCTTCCCTTTTTTATCTCCTGTTCTGTGTACAGTAAAACATTGATTATAGCCCCTTGGTAACCTGTCTGGTGTGCAGTGATCTGCCCTGTTGAAATTGGAAATGCGCTATTCAACCCTGAGTCTCTGGTATTTACACAACAGTGCAGCACAGAATCTTATACAGTTAAAGATAAATAGGGTTGAATTACTTATTTTTAGGAGACTTCCTGATTGGGTAATTTTACAATCAATTTCACATTTTAAATTGTATTAACCGAACAATTTGATTTTCCAAACATGCCCTGCTCCCAGTCTATTCTGATAAGAGGTTGTGAACATGCCCTGTTCCCAGTTCATTCTGATAAGAGGTTGTGAACATGCCCTGCTCCCAATTCATTCTGAAAAGAGGTTGTGAACATGTCCTGCTCCCAATTGGTACCAATAAGAGGTTGTGAACATGCCCTGCTTCCAGTTCGTTCTATTAAGAGGTTGTGAACATGCCCTGCTCCCAGTTCGTTCTATTAAGAGGTTGTGAACATGCCCTAGTCCATTCTGAAAAGAAGTTGTGAACATGCCCAGAAAATGTATGGAGCTCTTTTGTTTGCTACTATAGTTCACTAGACAGCGCTGGCTCTTAATTCTGTCTGATCTAGCCTATGTTACATATATCTATGGCAGACGACTTGAACTGAAGAGCAGCTCCTGCACTGAAAGCACCTGAACACTGACACAAAGTACTTGAGAAATTGTAATAAGAATGATTGCAAATATCATTAACTTGTAATGGGACTGTAAACAAAATCAAAGAGGAAAGTATTGCATGCCCTTTGTCCACAAGGTGAAACTATTATTTTCCTACTGTGAATATATAGATTCGGTTATTCAATGTGTTTACTGGAGCACGCTGGCAGTCTGGCAGCTCTAGAAGCTTCTCTGAGATAATGAGATGCTCCAATCTGAGAGTTAAGATAATGAGATGCTCCAATCTGAGAGTTAAGATAATGAGATGCTCCAATCTGAAAGCTAAAATAATGAGATGGTCCAATCTGAGAGTTAAGATAATGAGATGCTCCAATCTGAGAGTTAAGATAATGTGAAGCTCCAATCTGAGAGTTAAGATAATGAGATGCTCCAATCTGAGAGTTAAGATAATGTGATGCTCCAATCTGAAAGCTAAAATAATGAGATGGTCCAATCTGAGAGTTAAGATAATGAGATGCTCCAATCTGAGCGTTAAGATAATGTGATGCTCCAATCTGAGCGTTAAGATAATGAGATGCTCCAATCTGAGAGTTAAGATAATGTGATGCTCCAATCTGAGCGTTAAGATAATGAGATGCTCCAATCTGAGCGTTAAGATAATGAGATGCTCCAATCTGAGCGTTAAGATAATGAGATGCTTCAATCTGAGAGTTAAGATAATGTGATGCTCCAATCTGAGCATTAAGATAATGAGATGCTTCAATCTGAGAGTTAAGATAATGTGATGCTCCAATCTGAAAGCTAAGGCCTCTTTTCCCTTAGTAATTCTTGCTAAGAGGATTTCATGGATTGAATACATTGCCACAGAGTCTTGAGGAAACTCACAGTGCTGAACAAGAAATCTTGATGGAGTTGACAGCCTGCTTAACCAGCTGTCCACAATGTTTGTTGTACTGATATAAAGGGATTCACAGTGCAGCACAGACACAGTGTAAGGATATTTGAGGAATTATTATGCCAACACTTTGCAAATACATCTCAAACTGAACTGAGGGTTGCTGTAATCTGAGAGGTAGGGTTAGAACAATAATTACTGTGATAGTAGTAATAATTTGCTTAGTCTTGATTATTCATTGTATTAAATAATCTTATTCGTTTATTAAGACATGCTGCTGGGGGTGTAAAATTGTAAAGATAATGTGTAAGATTACACATGATTTACCTACGAGGCTAAAGTGCATCCACAGCAACTGTCAATCTAGTCAATATACTATACTTCTAAAGGTCTGTAGACCCCCCTCCCCCCTCACACACACACACAGGACAGGTCTGCAGCCCCCCCCCCCCCCACACACACACATACAGTACAGGTCAGTAGTCCCCCCACTCACACACACACACAGTACAGGTCTGTAGTCCGTCCCCCCGTCCGCCCCCCTCACACACACATACAGTACAGGTCTGTAGCCCATAGCTTTGGAGGGTTTGCTATTGATTCCCACTGAGATAACATTTAGTGTTTCAAACTCCAGGCAGCCATAGATCACCATATTGTAAAGATCTTTGCTAAACTAAATATTACAGTATTAAGAATTTAATGGACATGGCCATCGTGCACACACTATCTCCCTGTGCAAAGGCAGCCATCTCGTATGCTTGAGGTATGGTGCATTAAGTTTGGAATGAACACAAACTAGTGCTGCAGCAATTGATAAAGTTCATTGAATAATCATCCATCCATCCATTATCATTAACTGCTTAACCCTATAGAGGGTTAAGCAGTTAAACACAGGGCGCAAGGCAGGACTGCAAACACAGGGTGCAAGGCAGGATTACACCCTGGATGGGATGCCAGTCCATTACAGGGCAACTAAGGGGTAATTCAAAGAGGCCAATCCACCTAGCCAGCATGTCTTTGGACTGTGGGAGGAAAGCAGAGTACCCAGAGAAAACCCACGTGAACACGAGGACAGCATGCACACTCCACACAGACAGATCCCTGAGGCCGGAATCAAACCCAGGACCGTGGAGCTGTGAGGAGGCAGCAGCGCTAACCACTGTGCCACCTTGCCAGCCCTTGAATAATCACAACTTCTGAATTCATCTATTTATATTTTCACAAACTAATCAGAAAAATTCCTTCCGTTCTCACTTTCCAGTCTTGTTAATTAAACTTGTTAATTAACATCACCTCTGTTAGTATTAAATATCTTTAGAACATTCTAACACCAAAATATCACAGCAATATTTCAGAGTGCATCCCACAAGAAATTGCATTTACAGTCTGTATACAAAAGGCATTAGATGTAAAACATATTAATAAAAGATTGTTATCTATCTATCTATCTATCTATCTATCTATCTATCTATCTATCTATCTATCTATCTATCTATCTATCTATCTATCTATCTATCTATCTATCTATCTATCTATCTATCTATCTATCTACCATGACTCTGCACTCTTATGTGTATGTTTCCCGTCACACTTGACATCGCAATGACATCACTAAGCTCATGACAAATTCTCCCGAAGACTGACCATACGGACATAACACTGGGAAATCATAGTCCTTGTGATTGGTAACATGTTCAGTAACAGTAAGCAGATTTCCATGGGTAGAATTGAAGGGCAGCTACCTTTTACTTCTGATACTTGACTGCTTTTAAGATATGATACTTTTGAAGACTGAGCTAACACTACGCAACTGCGTTTTGTTAAAAAAAAAAAAAAAAAAAAAAACTTTCAACTGCCTACATGGCCTGGTAATTGTAGTCTGCTTTCACTAGCCTCGCAGCTTCTGCTTTCACTAGCCTTGCAGCTCACTGCATGTGTTTCTATCTGTTCCTCTGGTTTTTGCAGCTGATTTGCAATCTCTCATTAAAAAATAAACTAGAAATGAAGAGTTTGGGGGTCATTTTTGATCCTGATCTGTCATTTGAGACTCATGTTAGGGAAGGTACTAAAGTATCTTTTTACCATTTGAGAAATACAGCCAAACTTAGACCAATTATTTCTATATCTGAAGACGAGAGATGAATGCATGCCTTTGTTTATTCTAGAATTGATTATTGGAATGTACTTTTTTCTGGTGTCCCAAAACATGTGATAACCCGCATGCAGCTTGTTAAGAATACCATCGCTAGAATTCTGACTAAAACCAGGAAAACTGAACATATTACCCTTGTTTTGGCCTCTTTACACTAGCTCCCTGAGCAGTATAGAATTTATTTTAAGATTTTGCTGTTAACTACAAGGCCCTGAATGAATTAGCACCTAGTTATTTGCAAGAGTTACTGACCCTGTATCTTCCACAGGAGATCACAAGATGTGGGGCTGCTTGTTATTCCTAGGGCAACAAAAGCACCATGAGAGGAGGGAGGGCTTTTTCTTGTAGAGCTCCTAAATTATGGAATGCTCTGCCTTCGTTTGTCAGGAAAGCTGGGACTGTTGCAGTTTTCAAGTCAAGACTAAAAACACACTTTTATAAAATGGCTTTCTTATCTTAGTGGGTTTTAATGTAACTTTAAAATTGCTGCGTTTGTATTATTATATGTATACTGTTATTTAAATGGTCTGACTGTGGCAGTTGTATGTGTGACACGCTATACAAATGTATAGATTTTTTTACGCTATGTACTGTACACTGCTTCGTGAAACTTTTGTATAGAAAAATGCTATATAAATAAATAAATAAAAATAAAATAAAATAACTATGTAGAGGTCATTATTTATTAAAATGTTCTCAAATTGTCTTTTTTAGTCAGCCCAGAAGGCTCAGTTTGTCCATAGCAGATTTGAAACAGGAACACATTAATCTTGTTTCTGCACAGAGCAGGGCATCAAAACACTCATAACTTTGTTCCCAAGCCTAACACCCACACAAAGCAAGTAAACTTGAAGATCAGATTGAATATCTAATTAGTTCCAGATACCTTATGTCTAGTGTGAAATGCAGCTTTTCTGTTATTTTTTTTTTTTTTACAGTTTCTAAAGGTATTGATTGCATGCGAAAATAAAGACATCTAATAGTGATATTTTGTGTTCTATTATGAATGAATAATCAAGTTAGTTTGAAGGAGATGCACTTATGTAGTGGTGCATTGAACTGTTTTCAATTGGGACCCTACCTGAAAACACAAATCACAAACACAAAGAAAAACTCTACTGCAGTGAATGCAAATGCTTACTGTAAGTATTGAAAGGCCATATTTGTGTACAATGAAGTAAAAATACCATTCAACTACATGTACAGAATATTGTGTGAAATGCAAGGCCTGTCTCTTCACCACAGCAGTGAAAGAATGTTTCATTTCACATGAAATATCTCGCTGTTATACAAAAGATTTTCCTGGAGACCCCCCCGGGCAACCTTCGCAGACCCCAGTTTGAGAATCACTGCTTTAAATTACTAAAGACCCTCCCTGACATTTTATATATTTTTACAGATAAAAAATACACTGAAGAGACTTCAAGATACAATGGCTTGGATTGCAGTTTAGAAACTCAAAATTTTCTCTGCTTTCTCCTGACAATGTGACGTAGTACACACATACCACCCTGTGACAAAATGGCTGAGTGAGAACAGGTGCAGGAGTGGTGCAGTGTGGTAATTAAACAGAGAGAGCCTTGGCATCCAGTTTGGAAAAGTGTTCTTTATTTTTATTCCAGGTCTGGTGACCAAAACAATAATCCCCTGGCAATACACAACAATGTGTGCTGCACTGGGTAAATGATAATGGGATTCCAGTCCCAACTAATAACACAATATCTGACCCACAATAATACAAACACGGTCACCAGTCCTGGGGGTGTGCTGTAGTGCTCGTAGTGGATGATGCAGGTTAATTATTGACTGTTGGAGAAGTGCTGTTCCGCTGCTGGCCCTAGATGACAGCTCCGGAACTGTTTACACAAACCAAAGCGAAGGAACAGATTACGTCCCCTTTTATGCTGTCACACATGATCCCTTGGTAAATGAGTGCAACTGTCTCTCCAATCATTTCCCTTCTGTGTCAATGTGTTATTGCAACGGAGTCTCGCCCCCTCCCAAGCTGGCCAACTTCCCTTGAACCCTGGGAAAGAACTGTCAGACCAGCCCGTCCATGGAACTCTGTTCTCGCTGCTTAGCGCCCTCACAGGTCGGGGGGAAGATTTACAACCAAGAATAATTGTATTTCTGTCACAAACCCCCATTCCTCACGCTATCTGCAGATACCACCTTCATTCCTCATGCTATCAGTAGATACTACCCCCATTTCTCACGCTATCAGTAGATACCACCCCCTTTCCTCACACCATAAGAAGATACCACCCCCATTCTTCATGCTACAAAGTGCAGGGCCAAAACATGGAGCAGCTGCAAAGGGTGAGGAAATCTCACATTGAAAAGTTGTTCAAATTGACTAAAAACTTTCCATGGCTACAAGCTTGAAAGCCATACCATATGATCAGGAGACTTCAACGGTGAATATTCCATTTGTCATATAACCTTAGGCAACTTATAACTAAAGCCGTGCCAAGCAAAACTGAGATCTGCTGAAAGTAGCCTTGGTAAGCGTATTTGACCAAATAGAAATAATAATAATAATAATAATAATAATAATAATAATAATAATAATAATAATAATAATAATAATAATAAAATAATAATGGAGGGGTTTAGAGATCTGGAAAGAGCTCTCTTATGGCATGTTGGTATTACATTTTTTTTGGTATCTGTGGAACGCTGTGTTTGGGCTTTTGTTTTGTTTTATAAAAAATATTGTGGCCTGTGACAGGATGGCTGAGTAGTGGCAGCCCCACATTAGGAAGCTGACACAGAGGCACACAGGCAGGTGCTTGCAGGTTGATGTGTCGGGGTGTGTTTTTACTTAAACACAAATAAACAAGACACTTTCACAAAAAGCACTGCTCACAAAATAAAACATTCAAACAAAAACAAATCTCGAACACTGACACCAAACAAATACTGTGCTGGTATTCCCATTGCTTTCTTTCTGTTTCGTTTTTACTTTCTTTTTCTCCTGTCTCTCTCCCACTTATCTCCACACCAATTAACCATTCTTTTAAATCATTCAATCATCCGTTCTTAAACCGCAAAACAATAAATTTCTTGCAGGGCTTAGCACTGACCCCTATTTACGTGCAGGACTCTGTTCTACCCTGACACATATCCCTCCCCTTGTGTGCCGCACACATCGCCCCAACAACCACCTCCCCTCGTAAAGTCCTAAAAGTCTTGTTTATAATCCCAGCCCAGGAACAGGCAACAACAGGTCTATGGGTGGTGGCCAAGGCCACAACACTGAGAATGCTTCCAGCGGCAAAGCCTTGGTCATCCTAAACGTTTTCCGAAAAATGAAATCCATGTACACATTTACACTTTCGGAAGTGTCATTGGATTATCTATCCCAAGTCATGTAATCACAGACAATAGTTGTTTCCAGAAACCCAATTTTCTGATTCGTTTTCTACATGCTTGATCTCATGTAATCATGATGGGCTCTATGTACCACTGATTTTTCTGTTATTATTTTCACTCCCGTGACTTAGATTCATCCCTCTGAGATGGTTTAGTTAGGACTGTTTGTTTCAATCTACTTTCATATGCAGATGTATAAATCTCTATAATACTGAGGTTTCACGCTTACCCTTGAAGTATCATCATTTTTTCCTGATTTACGGCCTCGGTTTGTGCCTGTTATTTTACACGTGCCTTTCACTGGTGTAGATTCAACTAGCTGTTCATATTTGAAACTTCCTTGTTAAACGTTTCCCAGCTTTTAGTTACTTATAGTTAAAATAAAGCACTTACAATTAAAAAATAAAAAATAATTAAAAATGTATTTATTAATAGTCTATAATAAATAACAATGGCAGTAAATGCATTTTATTTTGGTTTATTTTATATTTGAAGGTGCTTTATTTTAAACTTCACATTAATAATTGAAGGGAAAGACAGAAACAAATCATTCTTTAATTAAACAAAAACTGAAATATTGTTAACTGAAATTATGTAATGCACTCACAACTTTCAAAACACAAACTGTATTTATTTGTGTAGCTTCCTATATGTACTGTACTTTTTTCCTTTACACAACTAAAATATACATAGACTCAAACAAAAGTGCAATATTCTTAGATGAAAGCACTATAGGGGAGCATGGTTACGGTACAGACGAATACAAACATGGTTAACTGGAGAATTACCATGCAAATTTACCATGGTAAACGTTCATATATAGAAACAAGCTTAGTTTTAGTCATGCTTTCCGTTTTTGGGGACCCTTTCTTTTAGATCTCTGTTTTGGTTTGTTCTCTCTGTGCCGGGTCTGATCTTGTTTAACACATCACATTCACTTTGTCCTGCTTGTTTTTTATTTTCTGCTGCTTTCTGTTTTGTAATCCTCCTAAGGTCATGCCATTTCTTTAATGTCAAGTGTCTGTTCCTTACAGTGTCCCAGTGAATTCATTGTGTTAATTATTTATTTCCATGTTTCGTTTCAATGTTTTTGGCCCTGCGAAGTGTTAAATAATATTTCCTGATTTTTTTTCTATACCATAAATTTCGTCTTTGTGGAAATGTGTTTTCCTTTCCATTGTGGGAGTCTGCAGAAGCCATAGCTCGATCTTATTATATTTTCTGAATCCTTCTTTTCCACTCATTTATCTTTGCAAGAAGGAAGATCTAAATCTTGACTTTCTGCGTTACGAATCTATTTCTAATGAAATGCAATTCCAATATAATGAGCGGTAATTTATGCTGTTCGTAGACTTGTGGTGATATTATTTTAGTTGTTCACGAAAAAGAGCTGCTTAGTACATCACATGCAGATATTCTACGAAGGACAGAGGTTATGAATTCCCAGTATTTAAGAACATGTAAGCAAGATTAGTACATAGAGCCCAATGAATTTAATTTGATAAATAAAATCCATGGCGATCAATAATTGAGTAATTGATTCTACTCTAATAAAAATGGCATTTTATTAAAATAATTCTCATTTCTAATGGAGATAATCTGTATGGTGATAAACCCGGCTTTTAAGGGTGGCTTCATGGTGGTGTATCTTAATTAAAAGCCTCTCGAGCCTCAGTACTTGTAAGAGTGTCAGGGTGCTGTCCAACGCGAGGTCTCAGAATGGCAGCCCTACATACTGCTCCTTCCTAATCCCCTGAGGATGAGGCTCCTCCCCGCAGCAGCTCTGTGACAGCCCCACAGCATGTGGAAATGTCTCTGTGACTGTCAGTGCTGCTGCCTGGCAGGGATGGATTACCTGTGACAAAATCAATACAGAAACCAGACAAGCTGATACAAGCTTGCATTACAAGGTAGCAGCTAAACCAGTGGTACAAGCGATCACATTACACTGCTATCTTTAACCTGAGTGTTATGTGGAGGATTTCTGTTGGCACACCTCACCGGTTGCCTTGGACATGACCCCCCCATCATCTTAACAAGGAACTATAAATAGTTCTCTTATAATAATTGTATTATTATGAATGAATGAACTTATTCCAAATGACGAAAACCTAAAATCATATGCAGCCACTCCAATTAAAAATAAAACCTTTTTTTAAATATCATTTTAGAACTGTGTTCAAAGCACACATCTGCACAGGATAAGATGCACTGGAATTGTTTGTGAACATTACTTAAACATGATCTGTACACACCTCTGACACAAAGCCTCTGGGTCCTGCCTGACTGTACAGCCATTGCAGACAATGAGAAGCACCCTCTGCCTCTGCAGTAGTTGTAAATGGGTATGTTCAGGAAAGCGCTACACTTTGGAAGACAGATTGCTATGTATGTGAATGTCATGAGATATTTAGTCAGCAAAGGTTTTGAGTTGGGTGAAATGGGCAACAAGACCCAGTCATTCTGCATTATGTTCAATATTTGGAATAATATATTAGGCTAATTATTGGATGATCCATTATAATATTACTTATGGGATAATCTCAAAGGATACAGCTCAGAAGAAAGTAAATTAAAAATAATTGATTCTGATTTGCCTAGAGATACTGGCAGGATATGGGAATAAGGAAACCACTTGATTTTACCGAAATGAGTGCTTTGGGTGCGCTGGATGCATTAACAATATAAATCCTTAGTGACGTCTATTTTAGGATCTTGATTCTTTCTAAGTCAAACCTATACCAGCATGAAGTTAATGGAATGGTATAATTGGGATGTCTGCAGCTGCCTGATACAGGAGCACTGGCTGGCTTCAATAATGTTCAGCTCTTTTTCTTCCAACCTGTTTTTTATTGGAAGCTATGTTGTGTGACTGAAAGAAGGGTCCTCCCTCTAATCATACGTAATCAAACTGTTCCTATAAATAGCCCTATCGTCTACGCCTCCTTGTTGTTTCTTTGTTTGGTCCTCCTCCCTGCCTCCACCTTGCAGCATGCCTTGTCCAGGGGGAAGGTGACCTAAAGTGCCACCTGTCCTGCCCACGGGCTATAACTGTCAATAATCAATGATCATTGCATTAAAGCTCAGCCAGCTCATGGGGCGGGGGGACATGGTCCAGAGTGCCACCTGTCTTGCCTGTGGGCTATAGCTGAGTGAACAGGATGGCTGGGTGGTGACATCACAGACCAGGAAATGCAGGCAAACACAAGGACTGTGGGTTGAGACACAAATGCTCTCTTTATTAATTCAATAAATAATAAACAAAACAACACAGGCACAAACAGTTCAAACAAAATATTACACACAATAAATAAAACCAGTATCATGCTGGTTTAAAATCTGCACGCTTATCAATTATATTTCTCTTCCCTTTGTGTGGCAGCTCTTTCTCTCTCGTTCCTTCTCTCCACTTGTCTCAACAACCCTGGTCAGCAAAAGCTGCTGTTTTTTATACAGTGGTCGAGGGATTAACTGGCTATCAATTACCTTGTTTATCCCTCGACCACATTCTGCACGAGATTTCTAATACACGTGGTCGACAGGTAATTTGTCAATAAATCACCTGACCACGCATTCTCACGAGATGTAGTCTGGCAGAGACGAGAAGCAAACATCGTCCCTGCCAAACTACATTAAACTATAACAATAAAACACACATACATGTGTGGCAAAGTGGCTAGTGGAGGGGAACAGGTATAGCGGTGATGCGATGCAGGAGTGACAGGCAGACAACAGATTCCAGTGAAAAGGTGCTTTTATTTATAATCCAGGTCTGGTGACCGTTAAATAATAAATCCCCGGCTATACACAACAATGTGTAAAGCACGGGATGGCAATAATAGGGCACAGTCCCGAACAAAACGAACACACGGTCACCAGTCCTGTGCTGACCCTGGTCGACAGCTCTGGATAGGTGAGTTAACTGTCTGGTGGTGCAAAACGCAGACAATTACAAACACACACAACACGTAATTCTCTGTAACAACGAGAGCTCCTCTCTCGCTCCTTCTTTCTCCGAACATTTACCCAAACGAAGGAGAAGATTAGCGTTACCCTGGCCCCTATATGTAATCCCGCATGATATCGAGATAAACGATTGCAGCTGCCTTATTACTTGCAGCTGCCTCTCGTTTACCTTTCAAATCAATACGTTCTTACAACAGAGTCGCGCTTCCCTCCAGGCTGACCCACTTCCCTGACCCGGAAACGAACTGTCAGGCCAGCCCTTCCAGATACTTCTCCTCCCGTTCTTTAGCGCCCTCACAGGTCGGGAGGAAGATTCATCACCAGAACTCATCTTTCCGTCACATATCCCACCGCTCAGAGTGGAGCCGAAGGAACACTCGGCTAAATCTACCTTCCCCATTACTCCCCCCTCCCGGGAAAAATAATCCGCATTTTGGTGGTCTTTCCCCGCACGGTGTACCATGTGGTACATGAAGGGCTGCAATGCCAGATACCACCGAGTTATCCGGGCATTGCTGTCCTTCATTGTGCTTAACCACTTGAGTGGGGCGTGGTCTGTGACCAGATCGAATGAGTGTCCCAGCAGGTAGTATCGTAAAGAGTGAGTAGCTCATTTAATGGCCAAACACTCTTTTTCGACTACGGAGTAGTTGCGTTCCCGAGGTAACATTTTTTTACTGAGGTATAATATCGGGTGTTCTACTCCAGCTACTTTTTGGGACAAGACTGCACCCAAACCTACATCCGATGCGTCGGTGTGGAGGATGAATCTCTTGGTGAAATCCGGTGTGATAAGAGTGGGGGCCTGGCAAAGTGTACGCTTAATAGTATCAAACGCTCCCTGACACTCAGCTGACCATTTAATTAAATTTGGAGCACTCTTTTTGGTGAGGTCGACTAACGGGTTAACCACTGTGGCGTACTCGGGGATGAAGCGGCGGTAATAACCGGCTAAGCCCAGTAGTGACCTCACCTGAGTCTTGGTTTTGGGGATTGCTGCATCAACCAAAGCCTGGATTTTGGTGACTACAGGTCTCACCCTTCCATTCCCCATTAAAAATCCCAAATATTGAGTCTCTGTTTTGGCAAACGCACATTTCCTCAAGTTAGCTGTCAGCCGGGCTGCACTTAGAGACTGAAGAACGGCTGCAACCCTAGCCAAATGCTCTCGCCAGGTGGAGCTGTAAATCACCACGTCATCAATATACGCTGCTGCATATTCATGATGTGGGCGTAAAACCTGGTCCATCAGTCTCTGAAAGGCAGCGGGCGCACCATGTAGCCCAAACGGCATGGTTTTAAAGTGGAACAGCCCTTCTGGTGTTGAAAATGCGGTTTTCTCTCTGGAGCTGCGGGTTAAAGGGATTTGCCAGTATCCCTTCGTCAGGTCCAGAGTGGAAATAAACCTCGCTTTTCCCAGTCTGTCTAAAGTTCGTCGACCCGAGGCATAGGATATGCATCGAACTTAGCAATAGCGTTCACCTTTCTGAAATCCACACAGAAGCGGTTGGTGCCGTCTTTCTTAGCCACTATGACGATCGGACTGCACCACTCACTCCTGGAAGGCTCAATCACCCCAAGCTCGAGCATATCCCATACATCTTTGCGAACGCCACTTCGTCGACTTTCCGGGATCCGGTACGGTCTCTCTCGCACTGTGACACCTGGTGGAGAGATAATGTCATATTCAACTAATAATGTCATATTCAACTAATACGGGCACGTCAGAAAAAACATCGCTGAACTCCTCAATAAGCTTACGCAGCTCTCTTTACTGATCCGGAACCAATTGTTCCCCCATAGAAATCGCTCTTGTGCTCGGGGTCTCTGGACAGGGACCTAAATCATCCTCCATATTGCCTGGGGCTATAAATAAGACCTCCCTTGCCTGCCAGGGCTTTAACAAATTGACATGATAAATTTCACGTTCATTTCGGCGATCGGGCTGTCTAATTTCATAATTTACTTTCCCTATAGCCCGAATCACCTCATACGGCCCCTGCCATTTAGCACACAGTTTCGATTCAGATGAGGGAAGTAGCAGCATTACCTTGTCCCCTGGTCGAAAGGTTTGAATCCGTGCATTTTTGTTGTAATGCTGCTGTTGTCGGTGCTGAGCCGATCTGAGGTTGTCTTGGGCCAAACGACCGACCAAATCCAGGCGATCTCGTAGTAGGAGCACATACTTCACTACATTTTTAGACGAGCCTTTGTGCTCCTCCCACCCCTCTCTCAGCAGGTCGAGAATGCCGCGAGGCTGCCGGCCGTACAGGAGCTCAAAGGGGGAGAACCCCGTTGAACTCTGCGGCACTTCTCTCACCGCAAAAAGGAGGTAGGGAAGAAGCGATGCCCAATGTTTCTGCTCCTGTGTTACAAATCGCCTCAGCATCAACTTTAAGGACTGATTAAAACGTTCAACCAAACCGTCCGATTGTGGATGATAAACGGACGTCCTGATGGGACGTATTTTTAATATTTTGTACACCTGCTGTAACGTATTGGACAAAAAATTGGTTCCGTGATCAGTCAAAATCTCCTTGGGGATCCCTACTCTAGCCATAATCTGCGCTAACTCGGTGGCTATTGCAGCTGCACTAGTGGACCTCAATGGAACTGCCTCTGGTTGCATAATCCACCACTACTAATATATGCGTATACCCAGAGTCAGAAGGTAGCAACGGGCCCATTATGTCCATTGCAATGCGCTCGAACGGAGTGGAAATAATCGGCAGTGGGATCAAAGGAGCGGGGCGCACTCAACCTGGCGCTACTCGCTGGCAGTCTGGGCATGTGGCTACATATTTCGACACATCAGTATGAAGACCGAGCCAATAGAATCGAGCCAATATTCGTTCCCTCGTCTTCTCGGCTCCGAGGTGCCCCGCAAAAGGGATATCATGCGCCAGCCTCATGACCTCGGTCCGACAAGACGGGGGAACCAATAATTGTGTTACAGGCTGTCCTGTGCCCGAGGCTAGGTTTACCCTATATAGTAATTGCCCCTTTATACTGAAATGTGGATATACTAGCGGCCCAGCGCCATCAACATCCTTACCTTCAATGGAGGTACTGGAGGTACAAAGGGGCTGGAATAACCTCTGCCCTAGTCGGCCCAGTAACCTCGCTCTCTCGGTCACACTGCGTTCCCACTCCCTTCGACTGGCGTTTGTTACCATTACAGCACTCTCCCACCAGACCCCAGCCTTGTCTCAAAGACGCTCCCTCCCATTTCGCGGTCCGTCTCTCCTTATTTGTTTTTCTAGGACGGAACAGAGGGGAAAACATTTCAGTATGAAAAGGAAACACATCACCAATCCGTTCCTTTTTCCCTTTTTCTGCCACGTTTACGTGTGTGGCTGAGAATGCCATTATTTGCACCAATTCTTTGAATTTTGGCCAGTCTCGGCCCAGAATAACTGGGTGCGGCAACCTTTCCGCCACCCCGACTACAAGGTGACGTTTTATCGGTCCTACCGATAAATATACTTTTAGGGTGGGGTATGCCGCCGTGTCTCCATGGATACAAGAGATGGCCACCTGACCTTGTGGCCGCCACGACATACCGCCCAAGAGAGCTGTCCTGATCAAGGTTTGCTCACACCCTGTGTCCACTAACGCGTGGGTTTTCACATTCCCTAAAACCACGTCAATCAGACAGGGCCCCTCCCAACCATTTTCCCCCTGCTTACCCGTTCCAGGTGTCCAGTTGCATGCAGCCACGTCACACTCCATAGCAGCGGGGCATGACCTGGCCCTATGTCCTGGCTGGTTACACCTAAAACAGAGTGGAGGGACAGAGGGGGCATAGGTTAAATATCTGTCCCGCTGCTGGTAGGGCAACGGGGCAGGGGCAACACCTCTACCCCAGCTGGGGGCCATCCTCGGTCTCCATGGGGGGGAGGCAAGGGGGCCCAACGGGGTCGGCGGTCTGGGAGGTCTGGGTGCCGGGACCGAGGGTGATGGTGGTGGTGTTGGAGGAGAGGGAGGGAGAGGTTGGTTCCTGAGCAGGGCAGGGGCTGACAGGATCCCGACCCGGGCTGACGTCAAAGAGTCTTCAAAATCTTCGGCCAATTTGACCGCCTCCTCCAGGGTGTCAGGGTTGTGGCGCCGTACCCACGCCTGAGTTTCGGTCGCCGACCACATGGCAGAATTGTTCCACCACAATGGCTTCCCCCATTTGTTGAGCGGTCTTCTTCTCTGGGGTCAGCCAATGGACCATGTGGTCGCACAACCGCTGTGCCACCACCCTGGGGCGTGTCTCCGGGGCTCTCCGGTACTCGCGGAACCGCGTCCGGTGGGTCTCCGCGGTGATGTTGAGACGACGGAGGATAGCCTGCTTGACTAGGTCATAGTCAGTGGCGTACTGGTCGCTCAGGGCTTGGTAAGCTGCCTGCGCTTCCCCGATCAGGCAAGGTCCTAGCTGGCTTGCCCAGAACTCCCGAGGCCATCCCGCCGCGGTTGCCAGCCGCTCGAACGCCACCAAAAATGCCTCCGGATCATCCTCCGCCGTCATTTTCATGGCCCGTGCCTTCGGGGCCGACATCAATGATGTTCCGGTAGGGGTCGCTCCTGCAGCAACGATCAGCCCTACCCGTTCAATGAGCGCCGTATAGCGCTCCTCCCTCCGTCTCTCCTCTGCATCCCGTCTGATCTCCAGTGCCTGCAGCAGCTCCGCCAGCGCGTTGCGGTCCATAGTCCCGTGTTCTGACACCACCTGTGGCAAAGTGGCTAGTGGAGGGGAACAGGTATAACGGTGATGCGATGCAGGAGTGACAGGCAGACAACAGTTTCCAGTGAAAAGGTGCTTTTATTTATAATCCAGGTCTGGTGACCGTTAAATAATAAATCCCCGGCTATACACAACAATGTGTAAAGCACGGGGATAAGCAATAATAGGGCACAGTCCCGAACAAAACGAACACACGGTCACCAGTCCTGGGTGAGTGCAGACGTGCTTGTGGTGGGTGAAGACACTGTATTTCGTGACGGTTCCGTGCAGTGGTGATCCGGATTGTGCTGACCCTGGTCGACAGCTCCGGACAGGTGAGTTAACTGTCTGGTGGTGCAAAACGCAGACAATTACACAACAAACACAACACGCAATTCTCTGTAACAACGAGAGCTCCTCTCTCGCTCCTTCTCTCTCCAAACGTTTACCCAAACGAAGGAGAAGATCAGCGTTACCCTGGCCCCTATATGTAATCCCGCATGATATCGAGATAAATGGTTGCAGCTGCCTTATTACTTGCAGCTGCCTCTCGTTTACCTTTCAAATCAATACGGTCTTACAACAGAGTCGCGCTTCCCTCCAGGCTGACCCACTTCCCTGACCCGGAAACGAACTGTCAGGCCAGCCCTTCCAGATACTTCTCCTCCCGTTCTTTAGCGCCCTCACAGGTCGGGAGGAAGATTCATCACCAGAACTCATCTTTCAGTCACAACATGTCAATAATAACAATAGTAAATAATAATAATAATAATAATAATAATACAAAATCAAATAATTAAATACAAGGGTGGGCTGTCATCAATCAATAGGACAATCAAGGCTCTACCATGTGGTAGTTGACCGTGACGGGAGGTATGTATCCTGAGCAAGCCTACACATTGTTCCCTCCTCCCTCCTCCTAACCTTAACCCTAACCTACGCGCTGTTCTCTTCTCCCTCCTCCTACCCCTAACCCTAACCTACGCGCTGTTCCCTCCTCCTCCTAACCATAACCCTAACCTACGCACTGTTCCCACCTAACCTCCTCCTACCCATAACCCTAACCTACGCACTGTTCCCTCCTCCTCTTACCTATAACCCTAACCTACATGTTGTTCCCTTCTCCCTCCTCTTAACCCTAACCCTAACCTATGCACATTTTTCAATTTCTAATATTCGTTAACATAACGCTTGATCTGGGTCGATTTGTTGAAGATTTTTATATAGAGTAAGTCCACTGCTATGCAATATTGCATTTCTATGATTTAAAATCCCCATTTCACTCAGCTTCAAACCTTACCTTTAGAACCTACAGAAACTCATGCACTCAATATCGACACTGTTAAAGAAGAACATGTATGAACGAGAGGAGGCCAGTCTCAATATCAACACTGGAACAGAAGAACATGTACGAACAAGAGGAGGCCGCCCTGTTCCTGCTATAACTGGCTTTACAGACTTTGAAACAGAGGCCCAACGCTGAATTCAAATGGAGCATGGTAAAACTGCAAAATTACCATGTATAAATACCATGCGAAACGTTTATATGGTAACCACTACAAGACAGCATTTATTGCTATATTAATGCTTCAGACTTCAAGTTTACCACTGTAACTTTGCCGGGTGGATTTGTAGTTTTGGTTATGATTATACTATGCATTAGTTTACCATGGTTTGCCGTGTTTTTAAATGTGCTTTACTATACCTCTCTGTGTTTTTCACGTGGCTTCATTACACTTTGCTATTCTATCATTATGGGTGACTGTGGCAAAGTGGTTAACAGTGTGTAGGTGCGGGAATGCTGCAGTGATCAGTGAACAGGCAGACAACGATAATCCAGGTGCAATGAGATTTTATTTGTAAATCCAATGGTCTGATGACACAAATACAGCAAACAAAAACAATGCTAACAGGCAAAACATCGGCATGTATTGCACTGTTTTAATCCACAGGTTGGTCCCGAAATAATAACAGTCCCATTCCTAAACACCCACACGTAACACAAACACAAACACAAACACAAGTCCACATTGAGTGCTATAGTGCTTGTGGTGTAAATACAGTTACTCGTGAACAAGGTGCAGTGTTGTCCTAGTTTAGTGCTGGCCTATAGCGAGAGCTCCAGATCACGTTAGCCATCTAGTAACAACAAACAAACAGTTTTTAGACACGACAAACAAACAAAACACTCACGATTACAATAGAGGTCTCCTTCCGGTTTTGCATTTAATCATAACAAAGAACAGGTGACTTCGCTGTGCCCCTTTTTGTACTGTCAATCAGGTTAATGAGTGCAACCACTCCTCCAATCCACGGCTGCCATGTCATTTAGTGTGTCGCAGCTTCGCCCCCTTGCTAGATGACTGACTTCCATCTAACCCTGGGAATGAATTGTCTGGCCATCCATTCCAGAGTCCTCATAGGTCGGGGGGGAGATTTATCACCAAGAATCATTCTGCCTCTGTCACAGTGACGTATTTGTACATTTTATTTGTTGCTTGCTATTTGTTTTTATATTATTTGTCATTTTTTTAAATGAGTTGTTTTCTAATTTAAAATGAAAGGGAATAGAAACTAGCTTGCTTGGCACTGCACATGCTCTTGTCAGGTTTATGAACTATTAATGAGTCATAGCTGCATGTTGTTTCTTCTTCGATCATTGAGGATTTTTCAACAGCTGTGACTGTCTTGAGTGACGGGAGCGTATTTCTATTTCTGGCCTCGCCTCCCCTGGCTTCACCAGCTGCTGTGACTCTCTTGAGTGACGGGAGCGTCTTTCTATTTCCGGCCCCGCCCCCTTGCTTCACCGCCTCTTGGTTTATTTGACGCACCTTGGTGCTACGTGGCAAGCAGCTGTGAGATTTGATTGCTTAAACAGAGTTTGAATCTCTCTAAATATATCCGGTTGCATAGGCTGTCTCTATGCAGGGTGTAAATACCTGCTGACACGCTGCTATAATGTTTGTGGTTTGAGTCTCTTATCTAGACACCACAGAGGTGCACCCTCTTGCTAAATGTGTCTAGTACCAATATATTTAGCCTAATTTATTCAGACTATGGTAACAAGGCATTCTCAGGCTCCTAGCTAGTTTAATACAATTAAAATTATTTTGCTCCATTTTTAAATTGGCCTTTGCCCTAAAAAGTACTAAAATCAATTCACTTACATCTAATTTGCTCCAGCAATCATATTAACCCTTTTATTGCACAGATTTTTCTTGCTTTTCCTATCATTTTGGCTTGAATACAACTGTATATAAAAGATAATTAGGTGATGTGCACACAAGGGCTTCAACAGTACCGTCATGTGGTCCGTTTCTTTTTTATTGCTTCAGTTTGCTTTGGTTGTTCTGTGTCAGCACTCTAAAGATGAGCCGAAGCATGTAAAGAGCTATGCCAGTCCTGTCTGATGGGGTAAAGTTGATATCTTTTTACAGGGAATGGGCTGGACTTACTGTGCAGACAGACCAGACATGGAGGTTAGTCACAAAAACTGGCACAATACAACAGATTCAGCCCATTTCATTTTGGGTTCTTTCATTTTCCCTGAAAGTGTGGTTATTACTGATGTCATTTATGAGAACGCAATTGCTGCGAGCAGAAATGCAGTCTTCAGTTATTGAAACAGAACATTCTAGCTTTGATAATATAGAAAATAGGATGTCTTGCTAAAACGCAGGTCTCAGGATAACTAATCAAAGCAAACCTTCTCATCTATTATGGTTCACTTAAAGGGGTATCTTTTACAGCTACACTACTGGTCAAAAGTTTTAGAATACCCCAATTTTTTATTGACATTTAAGCTGTTCAAGTCCAGTGAATAGCCTGAAATGGAACAAAGGTAAGCGGTAAACTGCCAGAGGTTAAAAAAAAGTTTAGGTTACCAAAAACTGAAAAATAATGTACATTTCAGAGTTATACAAAAAGGCCTTTTTCAGGGAACAAGTAATGGATTATTAACTTCCAATCTGCGGCTGCCACATCTTTTCCCTTCTGGCTCAATGCATTATTGCAACAGAGTCTCACCCCCTTCTTCGCTGGCCGACTTCCATTGAACCCTGGGAAGAAACTGTCAGACCAGGAACTATGTTCTCACTGCTTAGCACCCTCACAGGTCGGGAGGGAGATTTACAATCAAGAATCACTGTATTTCTATCCCAGCCATCTACATATATTTACCATAAATAAATATGGGTGTTTATAGGAATGTATTAACATCCTGGTTAAGAAAAGGACACCACGCAGCAATGGATAACCCAACAGGACGCATACCTTCCCCACAAGAGCCTCCATTGCATATGAAGCATTTCATGTAAAGCTCCTCTGCCTAATCATTTTTATTTACCGGGATGAACACATCGCATAGCTTTATTATTTCATTGTTTGTATTTTAGCAGGCGGTACGGGGATGCTCCAAAGGATGTGGCTGTGCTCCAACTATTTTAACTCCATTTTATTTTTCTTCAACCATTGTTTGGGTTCAGTGTTTTTGGAGATTTTGTATTCTAATAAAGGAGGTTATTTAATGCAAGATTGTCCAGACTGTGAACGTTCGATTCTGGTCACCACATTATCAAAAGGACATGGTGGCCCTGGAGAGAGTTAAAAGAAGAGCAACCAGGCTAATCCCTGAGCTAAAGATGTGAGTTATGAAGAGCAGCCAGGATAATCCCTGAGCTAAAGATGTGAGTTATGAAGAGCGGCCAGGATAATCCCTGAGCTAAAGATGTGAGTTATGAAGAGCAGCCAGGCTAATCCCTGAGCTAAAGATGTGAGTTATGAAGAGCAGCCAGGCTAATCCCTGAGCTAAAGATGTGAGTTATGAAGAGCAGCCAGGCTAATCCCTGAGCTAAAGATGTGAGTTATGAAGAGCAGTCAGGCTAATCCCTGAGCTAAAGATGTGAGTTATGAAGAGCAGTCAGGCTAATCCCTGAGCTAAAGATGTGAGTTATGAAGAGCAGCCAGGATAATCCCTGAGCTAAAGATGTGAGTTATGAAGAGCAGCCAGGCTAATCCCTGAGCTAAAGATGTGAGTTATGAAGAGCAGCCAGGCTAATCCCTGAGCTAAAGATGTGAGTTATGAAGAGCAGTCAGGCTAATCCCTGAGCTAAAGATGTGAGTTATGAAGAGCAGCCAGGATAATCCCTGAGCTAAAGATGTGAGTTATGAAGAGCAGCCAGGCTAATCCCTGAGCTAAAGATGTGAGTTATGAAGAGCAGCCAGGCTAATCCCTGAGCTAAAGATGTGAGTTATGAAGAGCAGCCAGGCTAATCCCTGAGCTAAAGATGTGAGTTATGAAGAGCAGCCAGGATAATCCCTGAGCTAAAGATGTGAGTTATGAAGAGCAGCCAGGATAATCCCTGAGCTAAAGATGTGAGTTATGAAGAGCAGCCAGGATAATCCCTGAGCTAAAGATGTGAGTTATGAAGAGCAGCCAGGCTAATCCCTGAGCTAAAGATGTGAGTTATGAAGAGCAGCCAGGATAATCCCTGAGCTAAAGATGTGAGTTATGAAGAGCAGCCAGGATAATCCCTGAGCTAAAGATGTGAGTTATGAAGAGCAGCCAGGCTAATCCCTGAGCTAAAGATGTGAGTTATGAAGAGCAGCCAGGATAATCCCTGAGCTAAAGATGTGAGTTATGAAGATAAACAGCACAATGAACGGGGGGGGGGGGGACGGGGGGTGGGGGGCGGGGACAGGGAGTGACTAAATCTTGATTGAGGGTTATAATTGGAGAAAGCCAATGTTTTAATCATAGCATGGGCAAAGGGACCAAAGGACACAGCTGGAGATTGAGAGGAGATATCTTACCTGATTGATTAAAGAGATATCTTACCTGATTCCGGGAGCCTCGGTCAAGCACATCACTGAGAATGTGAACAGGCTCCTAGAACGAACAGGAGACGACCCAGTAGTAGTCGTCTACATCGGTACAAACAACATTGGAAGAGACAGACCAAAATCCCTGCAAAACAAATTCAGAGAGCTAGGAAGGAAATTAAAAAAGAAAACCAAAACTGTGGTATTTTCTGGTATACTACCGGCACCTTGCAAAGGACCATATGGACAGCTGGAAATAATTAATCAAAACGCATGGCTGAAGACGTGGTGCACACGGGAAGGCTTCACCTATCTTGATCATTGGCCCACATTCTACAACGAGGACTATCTGTATAGACGGGATGGACTGCATTTAAATAACAAGGGAACCAGTCTACTCGGAGAAAAGATCCTCGAGCAGGTTCAGAAGCATTTAAACTAGAAAGGAAGGGGGGAGAAATCAACAAAAAAACAGAAGGTAGACCGCATCAAAACAAGAACAACAACTCAGGTAAGACAACCATTAAATGTATTTATCTAAATGCTAGAAGTATCAGAAACAAAATTCTAGAACTTGAAGCTACTGCACTAACAGGTAACTATGATGTGATAGGTGTTACAGAAACGTGGTTATCTGAGAGTGATGGGGACGAATATAATATTTGTGGGTATACACTGTATAGGAAAGACAGGCAGGACAGAAGAGGAGGAGGGGTAGCGCTATACATAAGAAACAGTCTTGAAGCCCAGGTGTTAAACCTGGACAAAGAAAATAAAACCGAATCAATATGGGTCAGAATAACGGACAAAAATTCAAAGGGCATAATAATAGGAGCATGCTATAGACCGCCAGATTCAGACAGTGAGCACAATAATCTGTTATACAATGACATTAGAAATGCGTGTAGCAAAGGAGAAGCCATACTAATGGGGGATTTCAACTTCCCCCAAATAAAATGGGAAAACCCGGTGGGTAGCGCGAAGGATGAAATAGAAATGGTGGAAATGACAAATGACTGCTTCCTAACACAATTTGTCAAGGCACCGACTAGAGGGGAGGCATGCCTTGATTTAGTCTTTTCAAATAACGAAGATAGAATAACTAAAACAGAGGTCAGAGAACCACTGGCAAACTCAGACCACAACATGGTCTCATTTGAAGTGTTTTTTAAATCCCCAAAAGTAATGACTAAAGCTAAGGTTTACAATTTTAGAAAAGCAAACTATGAAGGTATGAAACAGAGACTAACAGAAGTAGATTGGAGTAAAATAGAGAAAACACCCACAGAAGAAGGATGGTTGTTCTTCAAAAATGTAGTACTAGAGGCGCAAAACAATTATATCCCTAAAGTAGACAAATCTAAATGTAAAACTAAATTGCCAAAATGGTTTAATAGATCAATTAAAAAAAATATTCAGCGAAAAAAGGCACTTTACAGAGCATTAAAAAAGGACCAAAAAGAAAGTACGCAGAAAGAGTACACAGAACTGCAAACGCAAGTCAAAAAGGAAGTTAGAAAGGCCAAGAGAGAAATAGAAATGAACATTGCTAAGGGAGCTAAAACCAATTCCAAAATGTTTTTCCAATATTACAACAGCAAGAGAACATTCAAAGAGGAGATTAAATGTTTAAGAGATACAAATGGCAAAATCGTAGATGAAGAAAAAAAAATAGCAAATATATTAAATGATTACTTTTCACAAGTTTTTACAAAGGAAGATACTGACAACATGCCCCACATGTCATCCAGTTCCTATCCAGTTTTAAATAACTTTAGCATAACTGAGGCAGAAGTGTTAAAGGGACTAGGAGCTCTTAAAATAAACAAATCCCCTGGGCCGGATGAGATCCTCCCAGTAGTACTCAAAGAAATGAAAGAAGTAATTTACAAACCGCTAACCAAGATCATGCAGCAGTCTCTTGACACAGGGGTGGTACCGACAGACTGGAAAATTGCAAACGTAATACCGATCCACAAAAAGGGAAACAAAACTGAACCAGGTAACTACAGACCAGTAAGCCTGACTTCTATTATATGCAAACTTATGGAAACTATAATAAGATCCAAAATGGAAAATTACCTATATGGTAACAGGGTCCTGGGAGACAGTCAACATGGTTTTAGGAAAGGGAGATCGTGTCTAACTAACTTGCTTGATTTTTTTGAGGATGCAACATCGATAATGGATAATTGCAAAGCATATGACATGGTTTATTTAGATTTCCAGAAAGCTTTTGACAAAGTCCCGCACAAAAGATTAATTCTCAAACTGAACGCAGTTGGGATTCAAGGAAACACATGTACATGGATTAGGGAGTGGTTAACATGTAGAAAACAGAAAGTACTGATTAGAGGAAAAACCTCAGAATGGAGTGTGGTAACCAGTGGTGTACCACAGGGATCAGTATTAGGTCCTCTGCTATTCCTAATCTACATTAATGATTTAGATTCTGGTATAGTAAGCAAACTTGTTAAATTTGCAGACGACACAAAAGTAGGAGGAGTGGCAAACACTGTTGAAGCAGCAAAGGTCATTCAAAATGATCTAGACAAGATTCAGAACTGGGCAGACACATGGCAAATGACATTTAATAGAGAAAAGTGTAAGGTACTGCACGCAGGAAATAAAAATGTACATTATAAATATCATATGGGAGATACTGAAATTGGAGAAGGAATCTATGAAAAAGACCTAGGAGTTTTTGTTGACTCAGAAATGTCTTCATCTAGACAATGTGGGGAAGCTATAAAAAAGGCTAACAAGATGCTCGGATACATTGTGAAAAGTGTTGAATTTAAATCAACGGAAGTAATGTTAAAACTGTACAATGCACTAGTAAGACCTCATCTTGAATATTGTGTGCAGTTCTGGTCACCTCGCTATAAAAAAGATATTGCTGCTCTAGAAAGAGTGCAAAGAAGAGCGACCAGAATTATTCCGGGCTTAAAAGGCATGTCATATGCAGACAGGCTAAAAGAATTGAATCTGTTCAGTCTTGAACAAAGAAGACTATGTGGCGACCTAATTCAAGCATTCAAAATTCTAAAAGGTATTGACAGTGTCGACCCAAGGGACTTTTTCAGCCTGAAAAAAGAAACAAGGACCAGGGGTCACAAATGGAGTTTAGAAAAAGGGGCATTCAGAACAGAAAATAGGAGACACTTTTTTACACAGAGAATTGTGAGGGTCTGGAATCAACTCCCCAGTAATGTTGTTGAAGCTGACACCCTGGGATCCTTCAAGAAGCTGCTTGATGAGATTTTGGGATCAATAAGCTACTAACAACCAAACGAGCAAGATGGGCTGAATGGCCTCCTCTCGTTTGTAAACTTTCTTATGTTCTTATGTTCTTATGAAGATAAACGGCACAATGAAGGGTGGGGGGCGGGGACAGGGAGTGACTAAATCTTGATTGAGGGTTATAATTGGAGAAAGCCAATATTTTAATCATAGCATGGGCAAAGGGACCAAAGGACACAGCTGGAGATTGAGAGGAGATATCTTACCTGATTGAGTGGAGACATCTTACCTTCCTCTGAGAGGAGACATCTTAACCTGATTGAGAGGAGATATCTTACCTGATTGAGTGGAGACATCTTACCTATTTTAATATGGAGGTATAGATACTGAAACTCTCTGGCACGTTACATGCATGCTGAAGAGAATTACATTCAGATGTTGGTTTTCATAATAGGATATTTGCATGAAACACAGTGCATTTCCACAGAAAGTGTGCATCACAGATTAGAAGGATCTATACCAGCTCAGGCTCTTCATTATACACAAAACCTCAAAGTTATGAACCCCACACTTACTAACAGACAGCTCAAATGAACACGTGAAACCACAAACAGGGCCCTTGGCTTTTGTAAAAGATGTGAAGATCAGATGGAATTCGAGCAGTTAAACACTGGTCCCGGTTTATTTATTATTATTCCTCTACAGTCTGGGACTGCTGTTGGTGTACAATCCCACAGTGTACAATCCAATCTGCAACCAGATGCCAAGGTCAAAGACCTATGGAACTGTGGAACCGCGATTTATTGCTCTCCCTCCAGTATTTACTGCTAGTATAATGAATTCACAGATGCTGATTGACTGCGGAAGGGTTTTATCTGCAGCAGATCCCTGCGGATTGGAACTGTCAGCCCCCGTTGCAGACTTGCAGAAATCCCTCTAAATCATACAGATGGAGGAACCCAATCTGTGTCTATATGCAAATGATAGCTAGAGGCTGCAGTAAGACAACAGAGCAGCAGAACAACAAAGCAAAGAGGGTTCTGTGGAGGGAATATTATTTTGCAAGGGAGAGGAGGATGCAGCAAACAGCACCTATTTTACTTTGCTCAACTTGGAAATAAAAGAGTTCTAGATTAGTTCCCTCTTGTGAAGGCAATTGTGTGCATTAACCAGTCGAAAAGTGAATATGAAATGACATTATTATTGTGTGAGAAAAGTTGCCTCTGCAGCCTTTGCACTGGACTCTCATTGAGTAACTTTCTCCCTCAGAACATCTCCAATTATCTTGCTGGGTTTTCCACACATGTATCATATACTGACCCATTTAACATTACTGCAGATGATGTATTCTCTGGAAAGCATTTAGAGATTTCAGGGCTGCGATATTTAAATCCATCTCTGTTTAGATCAATCAAATAGATCCCAGTCTTATAAAAGAATAGAGAATTATTCATGGGTTTGATGTGCTTTCAGAGCTGAAAATGTTCAGTTGAATCATATATAATTGCGTTATAATCGTTGACTCAAAATAAGCAGATCATTTGCTGATTTATTTCTAAATAGAAAGCAGAAACAAGTGAAGGCATTGGAACAAATGCTGATAAATGTTGTTTTCCTGAGTGCTGGCTGTTGCTGGAGAGGCAGGTGTACAGATAGTTGGATGCTGTACACTTGAAGGGCTCCCCAAATGTTAAACATGTACCAGCTGGAGCTTCATTCTGCTGCAGCCCTACAAACATACACAACCTGACTGGGTACTAGTGAAGAACCACCACATGGACTACAGACCCTTGCTTTTGAGGCTTAAGGTTTAATACATTGTAAGTACATGCATTTTCACACACAGTATTAATTTACAGTGGTTTATAATATATTCAAAAGTAACACTTAGGTGATGTTATGTAAAGAAAATGTACACTTGAAGCTATATTCACCGGAGACCAAGAAAACCAAAACACAACAAAGGAAATTTCCTTCGATATACACTTTGAAACATACCTACCACAGGTAGGAGACACTCACACTAGAGACATGATATTGGCATTGCAGTGTTTGATGTTCATTTAGCCAGCTGTATAAAAAGTAATGGAATCTGTATACATTGTGGTAAAATGTGGGGTCGAGCTATAGAGGGGAGCTATATAGGATAGCAGGTAACATGGAGCCTATACCCTCTATAACCACTGAATAAGACACTGTAGTCCAATAGCCCTAAGGACAGAGTAAAAAACACATTTCCCAGCAGGCTTTGCGAGTCCCAGGGAATCCAAACCCCTGTGGTTTATGGGAAGGTACATGTAAAGACCCTGAATACGCTGCTGGCGGTCTGTGTTAAGGCTAAGGCTATGGAGTGTAGCAGAGAGACTGACTGAGCGGAGGTCATAAACAAAGTATTATTAAATCTGTGCATTTAATATTAGAATTGGGTTCAACAAGAAAACAGTTTAGCTGCTTGGTTACTAGTCACCAATTTACTGTTTAGTTAGTACTCTGTGAGGTAGTTAGGATTTTATTTAGTTTTGTTTATTTTGGGATTCAACTAGCACGCATCCTCTGAACAAAGAGAGTTGTATACAAATAAACATACAGGTAGAACCCAGATAAACGGTGGTAATGAAGACACATTGTCGCAACATATTATAAGACATTCTAAATACATGACTTTAGGTTTGGTTCCCTTTCAAGTATGAAATGTAACTATTTTCAAGTGGATATTTACCTCCTAATGACCTGAAACCTGAACAAAATATATCAAAGCTGCTTACACAGCCTGTGACGCTGTCATGGCCCGTCCCTGATGGCACCAAATGACAGAGCTCACAGATCTCAGTGTCATTTTTCCTTTCAAGAACTGATCTGACAGGAGTGCCTATTCAGATAAATTCTTGTTACTTTTTCTGCTATATATTTTTGGATTTATTGTGTTTTTACACAACATATATTTGAATTTTAAAATAATCGCTGTATTAGTTTTACTAATTATGGGTATATGGCACTACAGCCTGTTGTTTGTTATGTCCCGTTGTGGCCTTGTGCCCCTCGTGAAGCCGGCGGCTTGAGTCGCCGCTTCCCAGGGATCAAGCTACGTACGTCGGCTGACTTTGTGCTTTTTTTTTCACCCAAAATTGCGAGGCGGTTTGCTTAATTAAAGCAATTGTTATTACTGTATTTTGTATGAGAGAAATGTTTTTCTTTTCTCATGTATTTTTCTGTAATTTCAGGAACTAAGCGCAGGGCTGTCTGCAACGTGTGCTGCGGTGAGAGGACCAGGAGGCTGCTTTGTGGTTGCTTGCAATCTTTACCACAGCATCCTGATGCCGTTTTGGTGGCAGCTTTTGCATCACCATTACATGGGCTGCTAGTTCATTCTAACAGGCAGGCTTCACTCAGTAGCTTATACAGATGGGCATCCCTGTACAGTGCTACCCTCGGTAACTGTGAACTGGTGGACCTGTATTGTCCTGGTACCATGGTCATCGACCTGCTCTGGTCCGTTCCAGCCCGGTACTACAGTCTCCAAACCGGTATCAAACCGACCCAGTACCTCCCAGTGCCGTCCCGGTTCCTACCCAGTACAGTACCATACCGAACCGGTGATAAACACCAAACCGACCTTGTACCGTCCTGATTCCGACCCGCTGCTGACCGGCGCTTACTTCCCTGGTCTGGTACCAAGCCGGTCTTGTCTTGCACAGCCCTGCTGCTCCGCTGCTCTCTATAATCAGACTGAGGCAGCGCCTGTACATTCTTACTCTACGGTGCATTGCTTCTTGCATCATGCCTGGGTTTATCACTGCGACACATGCAAGGTCAGTCTGCCTGGTGAAGACAAGCACAGCAGATGCTCTTCCTGCCTGGGGCCAGAGCATGCAAAGGAGGCCCTGGTGAACTGTAGTTTCTGCGGGTTTTGCGGGAATTTCTCTAAGTGCACGCTGGAGAAACATCTCTTCCGCAGCTCTCCAGAGCACTCTGCGCCCCTCACTCCTGCACAGCATTCTTCCCCATCACCCTCTGGTAGAGAAGTGGCTGCATACTCATTCCATAGCTCTGTGCCAAGAGATATCGGCCGATGTAACCGGGAAAGTAGCCCACTCTGGAGGCTGTCTTCACAGGCTTCCTAATCCTCCTCTGCCTCTCCTTCTCCCAAGGAAGAAGTGTCGCTGTTCCAAGCGATCTAAGGAGGAAGAGCAGATGGAGAAGCAGTTCACCATCAAGGAAGTTACTGCATGGACATTTGGCGCCGCTTGCCTCACCTTTCACACAGTGAATGGAGATGCCTGGCACACAGTGAATGGCAGGCAGGATTAATGAAAGTATTGCGTCAGCTACAAGCTCATTAATACCCCTTGTTATTATTAGCACCACATTCAAATGCACAATATAATGGAAATCAATAGGGAGAAGCTGCTGATAATATCACTTGAGTTATTCAGTCTGGACAATCTTGCATTAAATAACCACCTTTATTAGAATACAAAATCTTACAGATTTCCAAAAACATTGAACTATGGTTGAAGAAAAATAAGTAGAGTAAAAATAGTTGGAGCACAGTCACATCTTGGAGCATCCCAGTGCTGCCTGCTAAAAACACCAATCAAATAATAAATCTATGTGACGTGTTCATCCTGGTGAACAAAATATAAAATATATAAGGCAGAGGAGTAGCTGTAAACCCCCCCCCCCCCCCCCCCAAAGGAAAGGCTGAGAGATTTGGAGAATCAATAGTTGCTAATAATTGGTGCAATGCATTCATCCTGGTGAACAAAAAACAAGTTGTCAAAAGCAAAAATTAAAATTGAAATATATGTAAATACACACAATTATGACCACTTACATCGCCTCACACATTTTATTGAAATGCACACAAAAGTTTGTATAAAAAGTATAGTGAACTTCCAAAAAAACATGAAGGAAGGGTAGAAAACACCCCTTCCTTCATAATCAAATCTCCTAAAGAATGATCTCTCTGAGGATCGAACATAGTGGACCTGCAATTTAAAACCCTGAAGAAAGCTCACAGGCACATGATGTTTGTATAACTATCGAAACAGCCACCTCCAAGCGGTGACAAGAAACAAGGTAACATTTTTTTAATTGAAATACTTTGGGAATTTCTTTTTATAAGCAATTTATAAGTAAGCAAATTGCAGGATTATTAAACACATTAGGGGCATTAGGATTAAGACATCTAAAATGGAACTGAACCCCAGCCAGCAACCATCGAATGGAAGATAATTGCAAACCGCTGACCAAAAAGAAACATATTGACTCCACGCTACATCATAAGCTTTTAAAGTCGACTCTGCCAAGACTGATCTCATTTAATACTTGGCAGTCTGAGAGAGATCTGAAATAAAGCCTACTGGTTAGTCTAACATGAATTTGTTAAACGAGGGGCATGCAATACCTTGAGATTCTGCATCAGGACACAATTGATTCATGAAAACGACAGCTAGATAAAGCATCAGCACTGTTGTTTAGTAACCTGTGGATGGTGTGATTCCCAATGAGACTTAACCATGCAAGACGTCTCAGAAATCTCATGATTGGGGAAGGAGATCTTATTAATGACATCAGCTGTTGCCATGTTGTCGCAATGCACTTGTATCCACTTCCTTTCCCATGAATGGGCCCATATATACAGTGCTTTGAGACACCACTGAATAAAAATGCAAATAAATAAATACAAATATATATATACCTTGCTACCTGAGCCTCTTTTTACTACCTGGGTATCGATTATTCATTTGAGAATTTAAAGAAAATGTAGAAAATATGACAATGCAGTTGTAAGCGTGGGTCTCTCGCTGTCATAATAAAGGCAACATTAAAACAAGCTTTGCATTCAGCATTTTCTTAAATGACAGGATCTCAAGGTTTTACAGAAAGCCATCGACACAGCAACAAGTACACCTCAATAATAATACTGCAGCGACTATTCTTCTCAGGAACTAAATCGGAAAGAAAACAACATAGCATCCTGTTGGATTTACATCATTGATAACTGTGATCCAATTAATAATAATAACGTGTGGCTTCCAATACAGAATGCTTTCAATCAATCAGTCTTTATTTGATATAGTGCCTTTCATAGTGGACCACCATCACAAACCGCTTTACAAGATACAGTAAAAGAACAAAGCATAATACATTAAATACAAGGCTAGGGTGGAAAAAGAATTCTAAAACATTGTGGATACGAGAAAAAAAAGTAGCAACAACACAACCGATATGAGGCTTAAAGAGCATGGAAAGCAAGAGAGAGCACGTGAGTCTTGAGAGCTGATTTAAAGCGAGCGACGGTGAGAGCAAAGCTGGGAGAGAGTTATTGTGCAGATATAGCTTCTTACAAAAAAGATCAAATAAGTAGCGTTCATTTAAAAAGAAATAAACACAAAAATAAAGTACTGTGAGCATGTACTCCAGAAAAGCATACACACTCCAAAAAGCGTAAGAGAAGCACATCACTCACACACTTACGAAACACTGACCGGTTTTATTTTGGGTTAAATAAAAACATTTGTGGAGCACATTAAGTAAGTGTGCTTCCTCCTTTGAATGAAATATTTTCTTGGCAGAGTTGAAAATTCAGTTTTCTCCTGGTTGGTAAAGAAATTCCACACAATGCTTGGATGTTTTAAACCAACAACAACAAGGATATGGCCAATAGCTGTTGCAAGAATCCTACAGCATGAAGTGCATTTAACATTAATAACTGTATTCAAACTGAGATGTTTATTATTATTATTATTATTATTATTATTATTATTATTATTATTATTATTATTATTATTATTTCAATGTTTGCAGTACTTAAAAAGTCTACAGATCTGAAGGGACTTAATGTATGTGTACTGTATAGTATTTAAATATACATCATGCACTGAAACATTAATATATGTGTGGTTTTTTTTTTTTCAATCATTACCCAATTATGGGTATGCAGATATTTGTCACGGCGGGTACCGGGGTCCAGATTTTCTACCCATACCGACCTCCAATATATATTTAGCAAGAGACGACGACTGGATAAAATTCGAGGAGAGCTGTGGATTTTTCGGATTCAGATACAGAACGAATCTCTGAAGGCCAGGAGTCCACAAACTACTGTCCATTGAAGTAACCATGGAAACTCACAAAGGAAGTTACATCAGTAAAACACTGAAGAGGGGATCAAAGTGATTGTAAAAAAACAAAAAGGAAAAAAAAGTCATTCCAGTGATTTAAAAACACAGACCAAAAGCGAAGACGTTGACCCCTAGTCCAAGGTTATTGCTGACTGTAGGGAAGCTGTAGATTGTATTTTATCTAATAATCTTGCAATGAATGACCGACCTTGTGGAATTATACACATTGCGAGTGTAAATGCCAAGAAGAGAAAGCAGATCTCGTTTAAAGTGTCTTGAAAGGAGTACTGACTGAATATTTCTCTAATACGATACAGTCTGTCTTGTGGTAGATGCGCTAGCAAGTTCAAAATTATTCAAAGGACCTCGAGAGAGGCAGCAGGCCCTAAGGTTTTCTCATCTGACAGTGGAGCTCCCAGATCGTTTAAAGTATTTTTTAGAGCTGTAATGCTTGTAGCAACGAGCGACCCTGGAAAGTCTATCACTGAAAAATCGTCGAGCAAATGAACGAAAGGCAGTCAGATTATTTACAGTACTATGATCCAGCACAGCGTTTCTGAAAGAGAACCGAAAGCGAGTCTTACAGCAAAAAGTATTTTGATTTCAATTTAATACCAGCAAGATGTCATTGAGAAGGATGAAGCGCCATAACTTTAAAAGCATCAGTAATGCCTTGTTTTGCCAACCGTGCTCCTCTTTCTGCAATTTGGATCATGTGAATAGCGTCATGTATTTTTGCATGTGCAAAGAGAATTGATTGGAGGTAATAAGACTATAATGCTCGCTTCACTGCCACCGTGCGGAGCTGACAAATTATGATTAGCAGTTTTTTTCCAGAATATTTTTGGGTGGCTTCTCTGATAGGATTTCTTTAGAGTGAAGCTCATCTTCAGTACAGGGTCGCTAATTGCAAATTGAAGATTTCGACTACAGTGAGAGCTTTCGGTTAAGGAATGCAGACCTGCCTGGAAGCCTTGGCTTAATCCAGAAATCAAATTCAAAATTGTTAATTTACAAGGCCCTGAGTGGATTAGCACCTAGTTATTTGCAGGAATTACTGGCCTCGTATCTTCCAAACCGCACTCTGAGATCACAGGATGCGGGGCTGGTGGTTATGGATGGGATTAATTCCTGTCTGTGGCAAAGTGTTTGATTGTGTACAGGTGCAGGAGTGATGTAGTATGTTATGAAACAAACAAGGAGAGTTGTAATCCAGTTGGAAATATTTTTTTATTTATATCCAGGTGTGAAATAATAAGACATGAGCAATGCACAACAATGTGTATTGCAAGGCGTAAATAACAACAAGTTACAATCCCAAATAATAAACACAAAATATCCGCCCCACAATAATACTAACACAGTCACCAGTCATGCCTTTTAAACCTGGAATAATTCTGGTCGCTCTTCTTTGCACTCTTTTAGAGCAACAATATCCTTTTTGTAGCGAGGTGACCAGAACTGAACACAGTATTCTAGATGAGGTTTTACTAATGCATTGTACAGTTTTAACATTAATAAAAAACTTTTCAGTATATGTCCAAGCATCTATTTGGCCTTTTTATAGCTTCCACACATATAGCTTCCTAGGTCTTTTTCATAGATTCCTTCTTCAATTTTAGTATCTCCCATATGATATTTATAATGCACAATTTTATTGCCTCTGTGCAATACCTTACACTTTTCTCTATTAAATGTAATTTTCCATGTGTCTGCCCAGTTCTGAATGCTGTCTGAATGACCTTTGCTGCTGCAACAGTGTTTGCCACTCCTCCTATTTTTGTGTCATCTGCTAATTTAACAAGTTTGCTTACTATACCAGAATCTAAATCACTGATGTAGATTAAGAATAGCAGAGGACCTAATACTGATCCCTGTGGTACTCCACTGGTTACCTCACTCCATTTTGAGGTTTCTCCTCTAATCAGTATTTCCTGTTTTCTGCATGTTAACCACTCCCTAATCCATGTGCTTGCATTTCCTTGAATCCCTATTGTGTTCAGTTTGAGAATCTTTTACGCGGGACTTTGTCAAAAGCTTTCTGGAAATTTAAATAAACCATGTCATATGCTTTGCAATTATCCCTTGTCGATGTTGCATCCTCAAAAAAATCAAGCAGGCTAGTTAGACGCGATCTCCCTTTCCTAAAACCATGCTGACTGTCTCCTAGGATACTGTTACCAATTTAGATCTTATTCTAGTTTCCATAAATTTACATATAATAGAAGTCAGGCTTATTGGTCTGTAGTTACCTGGTTCGGTTTTGTTTCCGTTTTTGTGGATCGGTATTACATTTGCAATTCTCCAGTCTGTAGGCACAACCCTTGCGTCGAGAGAGTGTTGCATGACCTTGGTTAGCGGTTTGTAAATAACTTCTTTCATTTCTTTAGGAGGATCTCATCTGGCCCAGGGGATTTGTTTATTTTAAGAGCTCCTAGTGCCTTTAACAATTCTGCCTCTGTTATGCTAAAGTTATTTAAAACTGGATATTATCACACTACAGTTAACGTCGATCACATTATACATGCAACTGGCTTCATATATTTATATGATACTATAGTTTATTTTTTGCTTCAACACTTCTGTATTTTAATGCTTATTTTCCAGGTAATTATAACTTCTGTTAAAATCAACTGTTATTGTCCCCATTGTTGCTCAGTTCCTTTGAAATGCTAGTAAAAGGGTTTGACTGCAGATCAAATCAAACCTGTTTTACAAATCAAGATGGATTATTACGCCAAACCCAAATCTGTCTCCAGGCTTCTACGCTTTACTTTTGCTTGACCGGAATCATGCATATCAGAAATCTACAGTACAAAGATATACATCCTTTAACAATGTTCTGGCACTGAAAGCAGGCCTGAGAGAATTGTTTTGCATGAGCTTTTAAACTAGATAAAGGATATGCAGATAATGCAAGCACCAGACTGAGAGTCTAACAATTCCAGCTGAGTGGCCAATGAAGAGATCTCGCTTTGAAATTTCATTCATTTATAGTGGAGCTGCAAACCTCACAGAGCATCCTGCAAACAGGGTGGAAAGCTGTGGCACAGGTCATCCAACTGCTTCAAAGTGATTGGGATTCAGTGAAGTCACATAATCCAAATGTGCTGCAATATATTCAACTGCTCCTGGGAAAACATAGGGAGGGTAATACTGTAAAGAAGACAGATCAGAAAAAGACTGATAGTTTGTTTATTGGTCCCTTCATCTCTGTCTTGAATTCTCATACAATTAAACTTTATGATAGTGTTTGCAAACCCACCCCTATAACAGTTTTGTATGATATGGTAGCAGCAAGCACTACTCTACTTGAGCTCACAGGGCAATGGTAAGCATGGGCTTCATTGGACTCAGTTCTTGACGATTTTGCCTCCCTAACCAGCGGGAGGACCATGGCCAATGTGATATATAGTGAAAATGGTCAACCTAGCACAGCCAGGAACCTGCACTCCCCTGACTATGACTGCCTCCACACACCATGCAGTTGTGCCTTTACCAGGTAAGCCATTTGGTGATAACACTCACACTACTTTTAAAGGGATCATATAGCAAAGTTTTTGTATTTTTGACTTACATTTATACTGCCAGGAGTCCTCAGAGACTTTGAGCCTTCAGAGCCAGGACCATCACTGTCAGGAGTCCTCAGAGCCAGGACAAGCACACTGTCAGGAGCCCTCAGACCCAGGACCATCACTGCCAGGAGTCCTCAGAGCCAGGACAAGCACTGCCAGGAGTCCTCAGAGACAGGACCATCACTGAAGGAGGCTTCAGAGCCAGGAACGTCACTGCCAGGAGTCCTCAGAATCAGGACCATAACTGCCAGGAGTCCTCAGAGCCAGGACAAACAAACTGCCAGGAGCCCTCAGAGACAGGACCATCACTGCCAGGAGTCCTCAGAGTCAGGACAAGCACTGTCAGAAGTCCACAGAGACAGGATCATCACTGCCAGGAGTCCTCAGAACCAGGACCATCACTGCCAGGAGTCCTCAGAGTCAGGACAAGCACTGCCAGGAGTCCTCAGAGTCAGGACAAACACCGTCAGGAGTCCTCAGAGACAGGACCATCACTGCCAGGAGTCCTCAGAGCCGGGACCATCACTGCCAGGAGTCCTCAGAGCCAGGACCATCACTGCCAGGAGTCCTCAGAGTCAGGACAAGCACTGCCAGGAGTCCTCAGTGTCAGGACAAACACCGTCAGGAGTCCTCAGAGACAGGACCATCACTGCCAGGAGTCCTCAGAGCCAGGACCATCACTGCCAGGAGTCCTCAGAGCCAGGACAAGCACTGCCAAGAGTCCTCAGAGTCAGGACAAGCACTGCCAGGAGTCCTCAGAGCCAGGATAAACATACTGCCAGGAGATTTCAGAGCCAGGACCAGTACACTACCAGGAGGCTTCAGAGCCAGGACAAGCATACTGCCAGGAGTCCTCACGGCCAGGACAAGAACTCTACTTATTTTTGTGTTTCTTGGATTAAAAATGTTGTTCCAGGCCCTTCTGAACTTTTGAAAGCTGAAGGAGAGTGTTCAGCTGTCTGACCTCACAGCCCCTTCCTTGTTCTTTATGGGTCACCCCAAACTCCATGTGGCAGTGCCTTTACTATCTGAGCACCTTGGGGACCATGACACCCCAAACTCCACATGGCAGTGCCTTTACTATCTGAGCACCTTGGGGACCATGACACCTCAAACTCCACGTGGCAGTGTCTTTACTATCTGAGCACCTTGGGGACCCACTGTGCGCATTTTTTATTTAGAAAGAGATTTATTTTTATGTGGAGGTCCATTTCACACTAAACTTCATAGTTAATTAAATAACTTTAAAAATAAAATAATAACAAAATTGTTATCCTGAATAAAATTAACAAGGAATACTTGTTGAGAACTAGTGGGCATTGTATTAAATCATTTGTCATTTATCTTTCACAACACCTTTTAACTACTCAAGACTCAGGGCTTGTTAAGTACCATTGAGAGGAGGAGTCACATAGGGTCATTGAAAAGAAAGGAGGTCAATTAAATAATAAACAGGGTTATTCAGCAATTCATTCCATCAGTCCTTCGCAGAAATGAAATACATTTCTATCATTGCCTGACTCTAAATATAAACGTAAGAATCTCCTCTCCTGCTCTAGCCTGAACAATAAACTATGAAGAGGGAAGAGAATGTGCAGTGTGAGCGACGTGAGGATTCAGAACATGCAGTGTTCATTCAATTCAAGTCTTTGTCATTTTACCAGAAGAGATGCTATTGGGATTTCTATCTCATTTCCAAATGGGCCACAGATGCTAACATCATAAATTAACAGGAATATTTCTACCATAAAACAGAGAGAGAATCTGAAACTGTAGCGATTTCAGCTGCAATGGAGCTCAAGATTTATGGTTAGGAAACAAACCAAGCACTACAAAATACAGTGAAACCCAATTAATATAATTTCTGTTAAATGTCCCTCTCCACTTACTATCATTCATTTATCTGTGATCTGTCTCTGCAATCGCAATAGGAATCTCTGAATTCTTAATGGTGCTTCACTCGGTGGTTTCTTCACTATCGCTTCAAATGGCTTATGTTCTGATTCAACGTCTGTTCTTCTGCCATACACATACTGGTGGAACTTCTCACATGCAAACACTACTGCCAGCATCTCCTTCTTAATTTGAGCATACCTTTGCTCTGTGGTGGTCAGTCCTCTGGACGCTTATGCAACTGCTGCACTGTCTTGTAGCAAACCTGGTCCCAAGCCACTATGTGAGGCATTGTGGCAAAGTGCCCACCCCTGGGTATTTATTTTTGTATGTTTTTCATTATTATTATTATTATTATTATTATTATTATTATTATTATTATTATTATTATTATTATTATATTGTTTAAATGTATGCAGGCGGATGAAAACCTTCTGCTATTTTATATTGTTTTGATTCAGCAGAGAGTGGGTTAATGCATGTAGTCAAGAGATAAATGATGGCTAGTTGTCTCGTTAGCTCCTGACTACCTGCTATATAAGATCTCCCGCTAGGATTGTGGACGGAGTGTGTCAGAGGAGAGATGTAAGTCTGTGGAAAATGAAAAGGAATGATTGCTACTTATTGTGAATCACCCTGAAGGTGCTCATATCCATTATTTGTTTCTACTTGTTTGGCCAACGTGCCCTTTTGTTTAAATGTTTTTTTGTTTGTGCAAATCTTTTGTTTTCTGTTTAATAAAATACTGAGCACCGTAGCACCTCAGTTTCACTGCCACCCCTTATTTTTCCGGTTTGTGTTTCCTGATCCGTGACATCACCACAGCTACTCACTGCAACCACTCTGCCACAGGCATCTACTGTTAACTTTACTGGCTTGTTTTGGTCAAAATACTTCAAAACTGGAGCTTTGTTAAACATGCTTTCAGCTCTTTCATAGCCCTTTCATGTTCTTTTGTCCAGTGCCATTCAATATCATTCTGCAACAATTCATAAGAACATAAGAAAGTTTACAAACGAGAGGAGGCCATTCGGCCCATCTTGTTCATTTAGTTGTTAGTAGTTTATTGATCCCAGAATCTAATAAAGCAGCTTCTTGAATAGCATTAGCTTCAACAACATTGTTGTTATGAGTTGGTTCCAAACCCTCACAATTCTCTGTGTAAAAAATTGCCTCCTATTTTCTGTTCTGAATGCCCCTTTGTCTAATCTCCATTTGTGACCCCTGGTACTTGTTTCTTTTTTCAGGTCGAAAGAGTCCCTTGGCAGGCTTGGAAGACTTAACGGGGCCACAGGGATCACGTACTGGGTGAGGGGGCTGGGGCAAAGTGGGTAAGTGTGTGCAGGTGAAGGTAATACAGCAGTGCAGAAGAAACAGAGAGACAATGATATCCAGGTGCAATGGTGTCTATTAATTGTATTTTGTCCAGAGCCTGACGGCAAACAGCTGTAAACAATAATGATGAAGATTGATACAGCAGCGTGTATCACTTATCTGTAATCCCCAGGTTTGACCCGCAACCAAAATTCCCGTTCTTTTTACAACACATAACACAAAACACATACACAAGTACTACAGTGAGTGAATTAGTGCTTGCGGTGCAAAGACAGTTCTCAGTGAAACAAAGGAAAGCGATGGCGTCTGGGTTTGATGCTGGCTGAATAGCGACATTCAGGATCATGTTAGTAGTCTAAATAACAAACAGTTTTTACTAGACAAATAAACACAACACACATTCTTGTATCACAGGATTTTCCTTCTAGGTTGTTCTAACCGTTTACAAAGGAACAGATCACTTTCACCACATCCCCTATTTATACCCTCCCTCATGACCCCTTGGTTAACGAGCACATCTGCTCCTCCAATCGATGAATGCCACACCGTTTCCCGCCCAGGTCATTGAGTTTGGGTACCGTGGCTCCGTCTCTTTTCTAGATGGCTGACTTCCACATAACCCCTGGAATAAACTGTTATGCCATTTAGTCCAGGGTACTCTTTTCCCTGCATCCTCGCAGGTAGGTAGGTAGATCTAACACCAAGAATTATTAGATCTTTGTCACAGGGGCGTACATCAGCTCATTATTACGGCACTGCTTAGTAGGCAGAAGGTTGACCGCTCTACGCTACAGACCCACCGCTCTACGCTACAGACCCAGGACCCAGTGATAGGGCGGTGCTGGGATTTCAGGAAAAATGGTTGTCGACCAGACCTGAATGAGAGGATCCATTTGGCGCAACTAGTGGCAGAGCTTGTTCAAAAATGGCGCCGAATTGAAGAGAAAGAGGGTCTTGTGCTTATCTACCAGGAGGCGGCAAGAGGTTTTTACAGCTTTTGCTGCCGAAACTTCTTCACCCAGAAGTCCTCACCAGTCCACATGATAACCATGGCCATCAAGGTGTGGAGAGGACTACACAGCTGCTCCGCCAGATGGTGGTGTCCTCACTGTGAACGCTGTATTCTTTCCAAGAGTGCAGCCAAAGGTGCAAACTTTCATGGGGAATGTGCTCACTTCAAGACCTTTGGAGATCTTGGCTGTTGACTTCACAGTCTTGGAGTGACGGGAGGGAGAACACATTGTGTGAGAACACACCGTACCGTGGCCAAGTTGCTGGTACAGGAATTGTTCTACCTTTTCAGAGTGCCAGAGGGAATTCACTCTGATCAAGATAGAAATTTTGAGAACAATGTGATCTGCCAACTGTGCCAAGTATATGGGATTCAGAAGAGCCACACTAATCGGAGTCTTGCAGGTCAGCATTGTAACCCACACTGCCCCAGTCAATAGTCAGTACCACAGGCGAAGCTGATGGATAGAATGCAGGGGCTTTGAACCTCATGTGTACCCACAACAACAGTAGGGTAACTGTCAGCGATACGTCCAGACAGTGACCAGTAAAAGGTTTATTGACGGGACGTCAACGCAAAAAAGGGAGGGTGGGGGGGTGGAATGTAGCATATGTCATCATGGTTATGGGGGTGGGACGCCCAGCAATAAATTCAGCTGGTGCAGAGCAGAGAAAGCTGTTCCAGGTTGGAGGTGATAAGCTGCTGGGTGCATGTTTTTGTCTCACAAAGTGGTGGAAGGAAGGGTGTTAGGGTGAATTCAGAACGAGGAAGGAGGTGAATGGTGTCCAGATTCTCCCGATGGACAAGACTGCTGTCAGCCACTGGTTTCTGTGTGTTTGTTTTATATTGCTGATTGCCAGGTTTGTTGTGTTGACTAAATTCCCATTGTATTGTTAATTGTGCACACACAGGTTATTTCTGCTTTTATTGTTTTAATATTCCTGTGTGTGTGTTTTAGTGTTTTAATTGTTGTGGGGGAGCTGCGAGAGAGCAGGACACTATTTTTATGGGGTCAGTGCTCCATGGGGGCCTTGATTTAAACCAATCCATTTCTATATAATTTGGGGTTTGTGGTATTTGGTTTTGGAATTGCATGTCAATTTTAATACTGTGTGTATTATTTTCTTACTTTTTGTGGATTTGTATTAAGTTTTGTGTTATTTTCACAGATGGGATTGGGTGGTGATAAAGGTTTTCTGGGCAGTGGAACCAGCTAATTATAATTTGGACTTTCCCTGCTCTTTCGTTCCTCCCTGTTTGTATGAGAATTACTATTAGCTAATAATTATTGTACGTTATTGCCTGGCGTTTACTTGGGTGATACTGCCCCTATAGCAGTTAATCAGTCCGACTCGCACGGCAGCAACATGGCAATATCCCTATAGTGTGGATAGGGTTATCACCTTAGCAACATCATATTTGTGTTTGTTATTTGTTTCTTTGCACACTGCAGCACTGTCATTTATTATTTGTTGTTTTGGGGGCTGCCTGTGTTGAATAAAGTACAGCCAATACTTTTTATTCTGTGTTTTATTAATTGTGTAAATAAATGAATTGCTCTTTTGAGCAGCAACTGGCTCTGAGTCTCAGGTCTTTCATGTATTTGTGAGGGGCTTCAATGGGGAACTGTGGAAATGTTGCCCCGTCCCTGTGTGTATTTCTGTGTTGTATGTTGCGTGTGGTGTGTTAATGTTGGTGTATAGTCATTGGTACACTGAATGTAATATGGGTTACGAGCACGAGTGTTTAAAATGTATATTTGTATTGAGGTATGAGGATAGAACAGCGCTTCACGTGCAGGTAAAATGTAATAATATGTGAGCACGGGGAACTGCACTTTTATTAATTCACGTGCAGTTGTACCAAGACTCCAACTGAATGATTGATTAGCATCAAGTCTCTGTACAGCTGCATAAAAGCTGCATGTTTTCACTCACTCAGGGTTGTGTGTTCGGTGAGTAGAGGTAACAGTAAAGTAATAACAAATTATAATTTCAACTCACCGTGTTTGTCTGTGCAGTCTGTTTTGTTTGTCTCTTTGTTTTGGCTAAAGTATCGTGTCCTGTTGTTATTTGTCTTACAACCTTTTATTTTCTGTTTGTGTAATCATTAAATGCTGAGCGCAAGCAAGCGCTCAGCTTCATCAAAACTCCAAGTCTCTCTGTTTATGCTGTGTTGGTTCCTGGTTCTGGTCTGACGTCACCCACTGCAGCCGTTTTTGTAACAGGAACATTGGACTGAAGGGATTATATTGTGAAAAGTGGTTAAGGGAGGTGCTAACGCTCCAATTTAGTTAGCTGGCATAGTCACCAATTGAAGCAAACCAGTACCTCGCCACATGATTGAACTACTAACATTGAACATTTAAACTCCAGAGAGTAAACTTACCTAGTATACTACACATTTTTAAAAGAAGAAACATCATACAATGACAATCTTTGAGTTTTTTTAGCCCATAGACTGCAGTCACCACCGCTCTGCTATTTTAAATTTATGAATTAGCCATGTGTGCACTCAATGCTCACTCACTGTCAGCAGCCAGCTCTATTCATAGAGTTAACCTCATCCATCTGAAAGGAAACATACACCAGTACAGCTGTGGTTTTATTTTAAACGAGATTCAACATTGTTGACTTGATTTCTAATTCACAAAGTACTACAACATGTTAAAAAAATTAATTAAATAATGCATTTTCCGCCATTACAGGATTTTTCTCGCGCACCCCTTGACGAGAGCTCGCATACCCCCAGTTTGAAAACCACTGCGTTAAAGAATACGTGACCGAGCACTTCTTCCAAATAAAGTCTTCCTTAACCAGCATATAGATTTCACAAAAGATACAGGTCAAAACACACATTTCAGAATCCATAGTGTGTGGAAGAGGATGAATGAATAAATAAATAAATAGGATTTATAATAATTTAACAAGGCAGAGAGCAGATGAAAAAGTAATGAGAACTGAATAAAAACAAAAGGTCACATTATGGCTCTCACTAAAAGCCCGACGTTTTGAGTCTGACGTCAACATTTAGGCTTGGATAGCAGAAGGAACAAAAAAAAAAAAAGGAAGGTCACTGCGTACTGCGCACTGAAAGGATTTGAAAATGACAAGCGCGCCACATTTCAAACCTACCTAATGCAGTTAAGTTGTTCGTCAGGTTTGCCACCTGCAATTTGTTAGCTGTTTTGTACCCTTGTTTGGTTAAGTATGAACTACCACACCACTCGAAGGTTTGTATTATTTTATTTACTTACGCATTCATACTAGATTTATCGTCAATAACGAGTCTTAACAAATGTCTTGTGGTATTTCACAAGATTAGTTTGCATTGCATTTTCCTTTTACAAAATTATTTAGCTGTATAGTACAGTTATATATTACTATGTAAAATTCAAGTAATAAAGCTGTGCTACTTCATCAGTTTTTTGGTGCGCATTAAAACAATGTAGGCTAATGTAAAATTGAAACTTGAACTACCCTTTTTCATTTAGTAGCCCTAGTTGCGTGGTGAACGAACAAAGCAATCATACAGAACAATTGTTTGGTGCCACTATTCATTTTCTTTTTAAATTACATGTTGAACTTTTTGTTTTATGCATGTATTGCTCTACCCTGGACCCAAACACCGGGCTTAAACGCCTTCAATCTTGAGGTAAAAGCTCTTCAAGGAGATGCTTCTGCATCGTTGTTTGTGGTGACTGACACACTGAAACCCCCTGGTGCATATTCTCTACACGACCTCTGAGAAGTAACAGCTGGCTACTCATCTGAAAAAAACAGGAGTTGTTAAATAGCAAAATCCAACAATACTTTTATGAAAAAAGGAAATATTATGAAGCATAATTATAAATATGAATTATTATTTAATTAGGAAAGAGAAAACAAATGTATAATAGATTACAACCATATGTGTTGCCATATGACATGATCAACTGCTAAATTATTAATTTCAGTATGCAATTATATTTGATGTGCATCTAAAAAATCTGAAAATTAATGATAAAACATGGTTTAAGAAGCAGTGAAGTGTAACAATGGTGTACGTCTGATTAAGACTCAAACAGCATCACGTTATAACATCACATAATAAATACAGGTTATGAAGTCATGTGCTGTATATTATGTATCCTACCTCCTTTGTGTGAAGCCATCTGTTTTGTACATAGTGTAGTTCCTAACTCTTGGCCTTGATTTACAGATTGATATACCTCAGACTCTGAACCTCCCTGGTACAAGCTTCTTGATTGTGAGCAGACTCAGTCTCATGAAAGTGAACAAGCAGTTCGTTGGGACAGTTGGTTGTTACGTGCAATAATTAGCATTGCCAATGACTGTCAGTCATTTGTTTTAAAATGGTAAACATACAAAGTGTTATTCATCTACCTTTGTATTTCTAATATAGTAAGGTTCGCTATACTTTTCTATCTGAAGATTGTAGTGTGAATGAAACAGAACTATGAGTTTCCAAACCATGTTTTAACAATGAGCTGGTTTCCATGCAGTCAGGCTCGTTGTAACTCGTACCATTTGTGTTTGTGTTTCGTTTCCTGGTCTGACTTCACCCCTGCAGCCCTCACTGCCTCAGTACCCCATTCATTTGAAGGTATGCTTTTGCTCTCTGATGGTCTCCCTGTGAACCTTAAAGGTCATTAAAAAGTGAAAGACTTCAATCATAAACAGATGACAAATTAAATAGCTTTATGTTGTAAGGTACTGATAAAATATTGTACCTTATGTGTCTTTTCTACATTGCATAATGCCCTACATTCTCCCATTCAATCTATTATACATTTATATTTATTTTATTTTTTGTATGTAAATCAGCCCATTGTCTAATAAAAATCTGAAAAGCATAATCATACAAATGATTATAACCAGATTGTTATTATTTTTATTGTTTTGATTATAATATAGCAGGCAAATGTTCCTATTGAAGTAGGGTACAATATATTTTTTTGATTAAAAAGTTGTCGTTGTTCTTTTGTTGAAATTAATGTTCAGCTTTCATATTTTGTTGTATACTGCTCATTTAATCAAACCAAGTAGTGTAAGAAGTTGCTTGTATCGTTCATGACATTTTTCAAATCAAGCTTATATTGTGTGTAAAAAATGACAAAAGAGTTGCAGCCAGTGTCATCTTACTTAAAGGCACTCAAGCTGAAATCATAAAGTAATTTCAAGTAGGCTACCGACGTGGCAGCGGACTGTCTCTCTTTAGCGCATTCAAGAACTCACAGACTTGATACAGCTGTGTCAAGAGTTTAAAAAGAAAGCATTTCATGAGATTTTTAACTTGCATAACTAATGAGGTACCAGCTGGCTATGACTCTGCACGCCCAGTGGTTCCAGGGCTGTGCCCCGGCAAGCCCTGGCACAAATGAAGCACTAAAAACAGCATGATTTTCAAAAGGGGTAAAATAAGAAACAGATCGCAAAATTATTTTTAAAGCATGATTAATGTAACCACCTCACTTGATTTATATTTTTTAATGGTCGACAAGTGAATACATGAAAAATGTTATCTAAACCCTGTGAAAGCCATATACTTAGTGAGCCAAAGGAGCTTTTAGAAATCACTTTGTGACCTTGTTCTTATTTTGCCCTTTTTGAAAATCAATATTTCAAGAAGAGAGAGAAACAGCTGACGAAGACAGCAACGCTGGCTTAGCAGACAGTGCTCCTGACAATGTGGGCCTTCAACACGAGGACGAGCCGAGACCAAATGAAACCAGTGCAATCGAAGCAGGTCAGTTTAGCAGCGATCCTGCATTGTGGAGTAACATTGGTGACAGTTTCAGGAGTTTTTGAATTGCTAAGGGTTCAGCTACTTGTCAAAATAAAAACGTAACAAAGGTATTTTTTCTTGTCGGTTGCATCATGCTGAATCTGGAGAGAAATCCTGAAGTGTGTGGTAGAAGTCATCATATTTGTAAGTGAACATGGACTTGCGTTGCTTGACCACAATGAGCTGTTAGGATCACCATATAACGAAACTATTTGGTGATCTTAGAGCTGATTGCTCAATTTGATCAATTTTTGGCAGATCATACGAATAAATTCGGACAAAAGGGTAAAGGGAATCCGGCTTTTCCGTCATCAAGTACTTATGAAGAATTCATTGATTTGATTAGGCAGAAAATTAAAAACACAGTAGCAGCAGAACTGCAACAAGCCAGATATTTTTCAGTGATTGTGGATTCGACACCAGATTCATTTATTGGATTTCAGCCACTAGAGAATCATACAGGTACAAGCCTTGCTGACTGTGTACTTGCAATGGTGAACACTTGGGTTTGAACATTTCTAATGGCCTTGGACAATCATATGACAATGCCAGCAATATGTCTGGGTGGTACAGCAGTCTGCAGGCACATCTGAAATGAATCGCTGGAAACAGGTTTTCCGTAACAAGGGTACCCAGTCATTCTTGACACTCAAGTGTCTGTCAGGCACAAGATGGAGCAGTTGCGCAGATTCCATGAAAGCCTTGTGTCAGAACTACAATACAATTCAGCAAGCCCTAGAGACCTGTCAAAAGATATGATCCAGTCACATGACACCCGACTGGAAGCTGCTTCTCTTCAGAGCAAGATGAAACAATTGGAAACTGCCTTTATGGCACAATTTTGGGAAACTGTTCTGCAACGGTTTAAAATGACCAGTTTATAGTTACAGAAAAGCGACATTGACCTGAATACAGCAGTTCAGTTATTGGAATCACTTGAATCATTTGTGGCTTCCTTGCGAGATCAATTCCATAATTTTGAAAATGTTGCTAAAAACAGTATCAAAGTGATCTGACTCGTTCCCGAAAATGAAAACAGTTTGCAAATGAATCGGGAGAAGCTGACGTCTGTGTTGTAATTGACCAGTTATTAGCTTGTCTTCATCACCGATTGGATGCCAATAGGATGCCGAAAGATCGCTTTGGAGTACTGTTTGAACACAACTTGTTGGAAATAACTGGCTTTGGGAAGCGTGTTGCTGAACTTGCTGCAGTTTACCCCAATGACTTGGACCAGAACTTTCCAGATGAACTCCTACCATTCAGATTCTTGGTACAGGACAAACCAGACAAATCTCCTGCCAAATTACTGCAAGTTTTAACACAAAGTGGCTTTCAGTCAACATTCCTAATGTGTATATTGCTCTTAGACTCTTCCTGACCCTACCTTTTACAAACTGAAGGAAAACGTACAAGGATCAAAAATGAACTGAGATCAACAATGCATCAAAGCTGCCTGAATGACTTGTCTCTAATGGCAGTTGAGTCACAACTGGTGCTACAAATTGCCTTTGACAACATTGTCATGATTTTTCCTTTCTCAAAGCTCGGAAGACACCAACATACATTCTCATGAGATTTTATATGTTTGTATTTTTTCACATTTGGTTACATAATTATGTGATGGTATTATTAAAACACAGGTGTAATGGGTATCTAAAAGAGAGACTTTTACAGTATATGAAGTGGAGCACGTGCTTAATGTTTCAGGAATGGGAACCCATTGATGTATCGCGTATTGCTTTATTTTAATTGCATCACTGTAAAGGTATTGTTAGACTAGTACTAAAAGCTATCAGTATGGCCTGTATGTTGTAGTTTACCGCAGTATAAAATGCAAAATATATATTTAAAAAAAAAGAGTCTACCTGACCACTAAACTAAAACATCATTCCTTTTCATGTTGTTTTACATTCATGGAGTTCCCATGCATCTAAGTCAATTTCCTAAGGCAGTTATTTTATTCAGTTTTGTGTTTGTAAAATTGAGTAGTTAATTTAGATATTGCGTGTTGCGATGTGATTTGCTTTATTATTAATGCAATGTGTACATGTTTAACAGGTCTATTTATTAATGCATTTTGACACATTCGTGTTTTTAATAGGGTGTGGGGGGCTCCAGTTTTCTTTGTGTATACCATTAAAAACATACTGCATTGGCACAGTTTTTAATCCCTACAGGGCATGCAGTGGAGCAGCAATGATCACTGTCCTGACTAGTTTAGCATTGTTGTTTCATGCTGACAATGATGTCTGAAGAAAGTTACTAATTATTATTCACAAGCAGATGAAAAGAGCACACAGACTGAAAGAGATCAAGGCTGTAATAGAAGAGAACTGATTTCTTCCTCGTGGTAAGACTTTATCACATAAAACATTTCCCATGGGACGAATCCGATCTTATCAGGATTTCAATAAGATTTTGTAGCCTGCAAAACCAAAGTGTGCTCTACTTTTGGAGTTGAGGGAGATTTCATGTCAGAGGATCATTTTAATGTGCTTTTAATTACACTGCAACATCTTTTTAATCTAAATTCACAAGCTCAAATAAATAAATATTATTATAACATAAAGACACTGTGGGCCAGTTGTTTGCATACAATTCTGCAACAAATCAAATGAAAGTGGTTGCAGCTAACAAAATACTTCCAGAAATCTTATTTGTTGTGCACAACTATTCACTGTATAGCTCTTAATGATGCACTTTCATTACAAACACAACACCTGGGATTGCACATCCATTCACTGTATAGCTCTCAATGATGCACTTTCATTACAAACACAACACCTGGGATTGCACATCCATTCACTGTATAGCTCTCAATGATGCGCTTTCATTATAAACACAACACCTGGGATTGCACATGGTTTCATTGCTTTACCAGCCAGGAAATCTGTTACACTTGTACCTCCGAGGATATTTCACCTCAACAGTATCTTCAGGGTCAAAACCAAAGCATGTTACTGGCTGCACAGCATGTCAGTCATTAGAGGAAACAGCTGGTTTGCTTGTGGCAGAAAAGAGGACACTGAAGGGAGACAATTTCACTCTCCAGGTGAAATACAAGGAAAGAGCAGGACTAACTGAAAGCAACAACTACTTTCTTTATCATAGTGTAGTACAATATATCATGTTTTAAAATAAAATAAAATATAAATACTGCCCAGATCTGTGACTAGATATGCACTGTGTGGACTATTTATGGAATTATTTTGTGAGCTGCAATATGAATACGGCTTCCGAGCCTCATTTAAACACCTGAGAGAATGACAAGCTGGAGTAAAGTGTACTGTATTGATGCAATTGTCATTTTGTAAAATCCAAAAGAAGTTTAAGCCTGTATAACCGCACACTATAGATCTTGTCCTGACAGAGTTGCTTTATAATCCTGTCATTGTGATTAATGATTGTATCTTGAATATGAGTCCATCATTTTTTTTTTCTCAACAAACAGAACAAGGCAGATTGCCTCATTCAGGGAATTTGAAAGTCTTCAGTGATGATATGATTGGTTCTACCTCCACACTAAGATAATGGAAACCTTTTCTATTAAGGAAAATGACAGTGTCTCTGGCTGGAGCCAGGTATACCATGAGATCCATGATCAATAGCCTTCTAAGGTGGTGCGCAGCAGAGGCAGATAGCAGCAGCAGCAACAAAGAGTCATGCAGGTACTCATTGTAAAGACAGGGTTGTGTTTATCTTTGTAGTGCCTGCTTAGTAAACCCTATTTATATTCCATATGATAAGATGTAAGCCTGTGCTGTTCTTTATCGCCAGCAGTCCAGCTATGAAATTAATTATAGAGACACAATCTTTGTATTGTCCTGTGACAGAGAACGAATGAATCCTAGTCAACAATCTCTCTCCCGATCTGTGAGGGTGCTGTATAACAGTATGGCAGAGCAAAGCTCTGCCCTTTTTAAATTGGCAGGGATGGGGTTAATTTCCCCTACCTGCCTGGGTTTATTATGCTCAGGTGGCTGGGGTTGATTAGTTGATTAGGTTAACTAATGATCAATCAGCGCCCAGCCATCTGACATAAAAGGAGGCCTCTGCTTCTCATTTAGGAGGAGGGAGTTGAGGTTGGGGTTGGGGTTGAGGTTGAGGTTGGGGTTGAGGTTGAGGAAGCAGGTTGAGGTTGAGGTTGGGGTTGAGGTTGGGGTTGGGGTTGAGGTTGAGGTTGAGGTTGAGGTTGAGGTTGGGGTTGAGGAAGCAGATTGAGGTTGAGGTTGAGGTTGAGGAAGCAGGTTGAGTTTGAGGTTGAGGAAGCAGGTTGAGGTTGGGGTTGAGGTTGAGGTTGAGGTTGAGGAAGCAGGTTGAGTTTGAGGTTGAGGAAGCAGGTTGAGGTTGAGGTTGAGGAAGCAGGTTGAGTTTGAGGTTGAGGTTGAGGTTGAGGTTGGGGTTGAGGTTGAGGTTGAGGTTGAGGTTGCAGGTTGAGGTTGAGGAAGCAGGTTGAGTTTGAGGTTGAGGAAGCAGGTTGAGGTTGAGGTTGAGGAAGCAGGTTGAGGTTGAGGTTGAGGAAGCAGGTTGAGGTTGGGGTTGAGGTTGAGGTTGGGGTTGGGGTTGGGGTTGGGGTTGAGGGAGGTTGAGGTTGAGGTTGAGGTTGAGGTTGGGGTTTGAGGTTGAGGTTGAGGTTGAGGTTGGGGTTGAGGTTGAGGTTTGAGGTTGAGGTTGGGGTTGAGGTTGGGGTTGAGGTTGAGGTTGAGGTTGAGGAAGCAGGTTGAGGTTGAGGTTGAGGAAGCAGGTTGAGGTTGAGGTTGAGGTTGCAGGTTGAGGTTGGGGTTGAGGTTGAGGTTGAGGTTGAGGTTGGGGTTGAGGTTGAGGTTGAGGAAGCAGGTTGAGGTTGAGGTTGAGGAAGCAGGTTGAGGTTGAGGTTGAGGAAGCAGGTTGAGGTTGAGGTTGAGGAAGCAGGTTGAGGTTGAGGTTGAGGTTGAGGAAGCAGGTTGAGGTTGAGGTTGAGGAAGCAGGTTGAGGTTGAGGTTGAGGTTGAGGTTGAGGTTGAGGTTGAGGGTTGAGGTTGGGGTTGGGGTTGCAGGTTGAGGTTGAGGTTGGGGTTGGGGTTGAGGTTGAGGTTGAGGAAGCAGGTTGAGGTTGAGGTTGAGGTTGAGGTTGAGGAAGCAGGTTGAGGTTGAGGTTGAGGAAGCAGGTTGAGGTTGAGGTTGAGGAAGCAGGTTGAGGTTGAGGTTGAGGAAGCAGGTTGAGGTTAGGTTGAGGTTGGGGTTGAGGTTGGGGTTGAGGTTGAGGTTGAGGTTGAGGTTGAGGTTGCAGGTTGAGGTTGAGGTTGAGGTTGAGGAAGCAGGTTGAGGTTGAGGTTGAGGAAGCAGGTTGAGGTTGAGGTTGAGGAAGCAGGTTGAGTTTGAGGTTGAGGAAGCAGGTTGAGGTTGAGGTTGAGGAAGTTGAGGTTGAGGTTGAGGTTGAGGTTGAGGTTGAGGTTGAAGGGGTTGTTTTTGAGGTTCCAACTCCAAGCACTCCAACTTGAGGTGACCCCAAACTCCAACTCCAACTGAGGTTGACTCAAACTCCAACTCCTTCCCAAGGTTGAACTCCAACTCCAACTCCTTTGAGGTTGAGGAAGCAAACTCCAACTCCTTCTTCCAACAGGTTGAGGTTGAGGTTGAGGTTGCAGGTTGAGGTTGAGGTTGAGGAAGCAGGTTGAGGTTGAGGTTGAGGAAGCAGGTTGAGGTTGGGGGTTGGGGTTTGGGGTTGAGGTTGGGGTTGAGGTTGGTTGAGGAAGCAGGTTGAGGTTGAGGTTGAGGTTGAGTTTGAGGTTGAGGGTTGAGGTTGGGGTTGAGGTTGCAGGTTGAGGTTGAGGTTGAGGTTGAGGTTGGGGTTGAGGTTGAGGTTGAGGTTGAGGTTGCAGGTTGAGGTTGAGGTTGAGGAAGCAGGTTGAGGTTGAGGTTGAGGTTGAGGTTGAGGTTGAGGTTGAGGAAGCAGGTTGAGTTTGAGGTTGAGGAGGTTGAGGTTGGGGTTGAGGTTGCAGGTTGGGGTTGGGGTTGAGGTTGCAGGTTGAGGTTGAGGTTGAGGTTGCAGGTTGAGGTTGAGGTTGAGGTTGCAGGTTGGGGTTGGGGTTGAGGTTGCAGGTTGGGGTTGGGGTTGAGGTTGAGGTTGAGGTTGAGGTTGAGGTTGAGGTTGCAGGTTGAGTTTGAGGTTGAGGAAGCAGGTTGAGGTTGGGGTTGAGGTTGAGGAAGCAGGTTGAGGTTGGGGTTGAGGTTGGGTTTGAGTGAGGTTGAGGTTGAGGTTGAGGTTGAGGTTGGGGTTGGGGTTGAGGTTGAGGTTGAGGAAGCAGGTTGAGGTTGAGGTTGAGGTTGAGGTTGGGGTTGAGGTTGAGAGGTTGAGGTTGGGGTTGAGGTTGGGGTTGAGGTTGAGGTTGCAGGTTGAGGTTGAGGTTGAGGTTGGGGTTGAGGTTGAGGTTGAGGAAGCAGGTTGAGGTTGGGGTTGAGGTTGAGGTTGAGGTTGAGGAAGCAGGTTGAGGTTGGGGTTGAGGTTGAGGTTGGGGTTGAGGTTGAGGTTGAGGTTGAGGTTGGGGTTGAGGTTGAGGTTGAGGTTGAGGAAGCAGGTTGAGGTTGAGGAAGCAGGTTGAGGTTGAGGTTGAGTTTGAGGTTGAGGTTGGTGTGAAAGTTTTGAATCCAGTGAAGGCATTGCCCAGCCTGGAAACCTTTTTTTTTTTGTAAGTTTTGTTTTTGCTTTATTTGTGTCTAAAGATGTTTGTTTTGCCCTTATGCACTTTATTTTTGTGTTTTTTTTTATAATAAAATTAGGCTGTAAAAAATTAACTGCAGTCACAGTGTCTGAAACAGAAACAGAGTGCCTCATGCTGGATGGTCTGGCAGTTCATTCCAGGGAATGCCCGAAGTCATCGTCCTAACGCGGTATGGGATGTGTCAGTCATGGATTGAACGAGACATGATTGAACTAGCTATCGAAGAGGGCATGACTAAGGGTATAGTTGGGGACATGACAAGGTAATCTGTTCCTTTGATGTGGTTATGATAAAGATTGGTAAAGGAAACAGACTGTGAAAAGTGTATCATGAGGATTAACTATTTTGTTTGTTTGTCGAAACTGTCTGTGTTTGTCATGGTTAGATGGGTAACACGAACCGAGAGCTGTCGCTACAGCACAGCATCAAGCCTTGACTACAGTTCACTATTGTCACTATCCTTGCACCACATCTGCACTAAGAGCACTCACTATCAGGAGAAGTGACCGTGTCTGTGTTGTGTGTTGTTCTTTGTATTATTATTTTGGGACTGACTCAGATGGTTTATATGCTGGCAATACATATCACTGTTCAAAGCTAACATTATTATTTAACCGGTTGGGAAAACAGAAAGAAATAAATAAAACCTCTCCACGCAAAGCTTTTTTTTTTATTAAAAAAACCTACAAAACAAATGGTAAATGTACAGTAACCTGCAACTGGTGGCTTGTTTCTTAACTCTAGAACACGCTGCCAATATCTGCAACCATGTGCTATATCATTTAAACACAAAAAAAGCTTGGCTGGTGTATTGAAACGTCACTGCTACACGCAGCTGACTGACACACGCACACAGCCCGCCTCTCTTAAAGGGGAAGGCACCAAAAGCCTGATGGCTAGAACACTTTCTGTTTCCATTGCGGAAGCTGTATTTGCTTCTAATGCCATTACTCTCGTAGCCTACTTTTAATATTTATTTATTTAGTGAGGCAGTTAATTGTGATGGTCAGATATGCAACGTTCCACTCTCTCTCTCTCTCTCTCTCTCTCTCTCTCTCTCTCTCTCTCTCTCTCTCTCTCTCTCTCTCTCTCTCTCTCTCTCTCGCTCTCTTATTTATTTGTATTTTTATAGCGTTTTTTGTTCAGTAGTATCTCAAAGCACTGTATATATGGGCCCCTTCATGGGAAAGGAAGCGGATACAAGTGCATTGTGACAACATGGCAACAGCTGATGTCATTAATAAAGGTAGATCTCCTTCCCCAATCATGAAATTGCTGAGATGTCTTACGTGGTTAAGTCTCATTGGGAATCACAGGTTGCTAAACAACATATATACAGTATATATATATATATATATATATATATATATATATATATATATATATATATATATATATATATATATATATATATATACAGATCCCAGGGTGTCAGCTTCAACAACATTACTGGGGAGTTGATTCCAGACCCTCACGATTCTCTGTGTAAAAAAGTGCCTCCTATTTTCTGTTCTGAATGCCCCTTTGTCTAATCTCCATTTGTGACCCCTGGTCCTTGTTTCTTTTTTCAGGTCGAAAAAGTCCCTTGGGTCGACATTGTCAATACCTTTTATAATTTTGAATGCTTGAATCAGGTTGCCATGTAGTCTTCTTTGTTCAAGACTGAATAGATTCAATTATTTTAGCCTGTCTGCATATGACATGCCTTTTAAACCTGGAATAATTCTGGTCGGCACTATATATTATTATATATATATATATATATATATATATATATATATATATATATATATATATATATATATATATATATATATATATATAACTGAATTGGTATGATTCTGGTTTGGTGAACTGAATTTTAATAATAAATACACAAAAATCCACATTCTGCTCAAGTTTCCCACAGCCCTGTGAATCTCATCCATCAGCTACTTTAGAATGTATTTATTCTCTAAATCCATATCAGGCTGTTACAGAAAAGCAATCTCCTTAACTTCTTTGTGTTGCTGCTTCAAAGATTGCACTGTCACTGCACACCATGCTTGGCTCTTCCACCAACGCTCTGCACATTGGCAGCATATTTGTGCTGAATATGAAGAGGAACAATATTGCAATGTGTGTGAAATACAGTATGTGTGAAGCAGTGTGGCACTTTGGAGGAGCCTGCATGCTGATTAGCCTAATCTCTGCGCAGCTGCTTTCAAATGACACTACAGCTTGATTATATATATATATATATATATATATATATATATATATATATATATATATATATATATATATATATATATATATATATATAAATTAAAAACTAAGACAATTGAGAAGATACAATGTCTGAGATAGGTAAAGCAGAAGACAAAATCATGGATATTTATTAATTAAAAATCAGCTCACCTAGGATTTGACTTGTCCGATTCAAGCTAGGTTCACGAAACTGCCACAAAACAAGACGGACACCTAACCTAACATCATTTAAACAAAGAGAGCAGGAGATCTGATTTGCTTCTAGGCATTGGAGCGTCTTGATTCCAGCAGCAGCAGAAACACTAGTGTCATGGCACAGCCACCCTGCTGTTCACATGGTTTGAGGTTTCTTATTTAATTGATTGTAGAGCAATTGCCGTTGCCACTGCTGCCATCTTTGCCATGCTTTATTTTTTCTTTTCCAGTGACTAACAGATGCTGGTGAGCATGTGACAGAACTCTTCCAAGCACAATCACAAGCGGTCCGGATTGAACTCTGCATCTGCATAGTGTAGGACACGGAACTGTGGAAATAACCCTGCTGATACATGTTAATGCATAAAACACAGACTATGGAAAGAAATTGATGCACACAGACACAAATACACCATATTATTAAAAAAATCGACTTATAATGTGAGACACAGCTATTTTCTTGAACGGTAAATAGAAAAAAAAAAAAACATTTATTATTTTCTTTTTCTTTTTTATTTAACAGTACAGGTAAAATGTGTTGTATAATTTCCTTCATTTGATTCATTTCACAATATTGATGAACTAGTCCACATCCCCTACGGTACAGGACAAGGTAGAGGAAACCCCAGAGAGGTGAAAGCATGAGAAGGACAGATGGATCCCTGCACCCATTCAGGGTAATTTCAGGCACTCCTGCACAGCACTTACTGTACTATTGTGAGCCTCCAGTGATGTGCTCATTGACAGTAGAAACCAGCAATGCTTTAATAGGAGTGTCCTGTCTCTGACAAGGAGACCGCAGAACATGCTACTGTATGGTAATATCTTGTGTAAATGCTTACACAAGGGGAATTCAAGTTCAATTTACTTTGCTTTAAAGGGAAATATTTATGATGCTTTATTGTTTTTTTTTATGTGCCATTGGCCATGTAAATGTACCCTGCTAAAGGTGTATAGCCATGCAGTTATACTACAGTCACGGATTAAACCTGCATCTCTATTGAATTATTTGTATGTGGTTCAGTTCAAACACAGCATGGCTGTGTTATAAAAGCACCATAGGTGCTGCCTGTGCTCTCGACCTCTGCTCTTTTAAAACCGCACAGATAGTAATAAACTGTAATATCCAAGGGTCCCCAGTGGCTGACGGCCGCGTGGTGTGCAGGGTGATTCATAGTCAAAGGAGTGCAGGGGAGCATCCTGTCTCTGCAGAGTCGCCGGACTTTACTGAGGATTCTGGAGGGAGGAAAACCCGGCAGGAACTTTCTCCACATCGTGCTACAGCAGACCCCAGCGGCCAGGTGCCCAGTGAGCTCAAGAAGGCACTGCAGGGCTGGCCTTTGTCAGAGGCCGGTAGCTCGCTGACAACCACGCTTATATTCCTGGGTGTAAAAGAGGAAACTGGCTCAATCATGGGATCGGAGGACTCCTACTGAACCACCACAACCCCTGCCATGTACTCTCTCTCTCTCTCTCTCTCTCTCTCTCTCTCTCTCTCTCTCCTCTCTCTCTCTCTCTCTCTCTCTCTCTCTCTCTCTCTCTCTCTCTCTCTCTAATTTTTTGTTTCTTTCTTTTTTTCAGCCTCTATGACCACCAGTACACAATGGAACTGGTGCAGATTCCTGAGGCACGGCATTACTTTAGTCTTGCAATGCTGAACCGTGGGTTTTTTTTTCCATCCTGCAGGCAGCACTTTGACAGTGCTGGCAATGTGTGCTGTAAATACTAGTTTGAGCAATTTGTTATAGCCTGCATTTTCAGAGAGTGATGTGTTTTTGGTCTGCAGAAAACCTAAAACCACCAAAACCATGCTGTGTTTGACCTCTAATGTAACAGACAAGCCCAAGTGGCTGTAGCTTGAACCTGTTTTCATTTAGCTGTTTTCATTTGTTTCTATTTACCTCAGCTGTTTCCATTTACCCCAGCGGTTTCCATTTACCCCAGCTGTTTTCATTTACCCCAGCGGTTTCCATTTACCCTAGCTGTTTTCATTTACCCCAGCAGTTTTCATTTACCCCAGCGGTTTTCATTTACCCCAGCTGTTTTCATTTACCCCAGCGGTTTCCATTTACCCCAGCAGTTTTCATTTACCCCAGCGGTTTCCATTTATCCCAGTGGTTTCCATTTACCCCAGCTGTTTCCATTTACCCCAGCTGTTTTCATTTTAAACAGGGTATCTTGGGTAAAGAACGTTCACAGTTTGCTGACCTACTTTTAGGACGTTTCTTACTGTTTCCCTTCCTAGGTCACTTCACCCCACATCACTTGGGTTTAGAATATGTTACTGGCTGTAATGCATGTCAGTCGATTGCAAGGCTTTCAAACATACATTTCTTTTAACCTAGCGCAGTACTAGATATCACTACAATACTACACAGAGACCACTATGGTGAACCCAAGTGCTGCAGCCACTGTATTCTATTAGTACCACTTCTATAGCATTGAAATATATGCAGAATCCAACCTGATGTATAATGAGCAGAAAACCAGCGCTCAAACAGATGGTGCTAAAATATGGAAGAAATGATTTATTTAAAAAAACTATATTTAGAGTGCCCAGTTATTTTAGCACGTTTTTCTCCCACAAAACAAATATCCAACTATGTTCCCTCACCGCAGTGTTCCCCACAACAGCTCAGGAAAACTGAGGTTAGTGGCTGAGGTTAGTCCCACAGCACCTCTCCTCTTAATACCCTGGAGCTTTACAGAGGGATTTAGTGATCTGCCAGCCCCTGGAGGTCAAAGGCCAACCCTGCAGGTGTCTGTGTGGGCTCACCTGACACCTGATCAGAGAGGTCTTGCAGTGCGTGAGGTCACTCAGTTCATGTAGACCAGGGGTCTCCAACTCTGGTTCTGGAGAGCTGCTGCGTCTGCTTGTTTTTGTTCCAACCAATCTCTCAGTTACTTAATTGAACCAATTATTGGCTAACTAGTCAAGATTAACAGGTGTTCCAGATCTTTAGCCACTGATGATGTAAAGACACCTATAAATAATGCTGGATACGGACTCACCAGGACCAGGGTTGGAGACCCCTGATGTAGACTATGCCTCCCTAAACTGCAGGACCAGAGCTCCCTGCAAATATAATTTAGTCTGTACATTCTTCCTTAGTTTATGCTCTCCTGGCTGTATGACTCCCAGCACACCACACAGCTGCCTTTACCAGGTCTGTATGACTCCCTGCACACCGCACAGCTGCCTTTACCAGGTCTGTATGACTCCCTGCACACCGCACAGCTGCCTTTACCAGGTCTGTATGACTCCATGCACACCGCACAGCTGCCTTTACCAGGTCTGTATGACTCCCTGCACACCGCACAGCTGCCTTTACCAGGTCTGTATGACTCCCTGCACACCGCACAGCTGCCTTTACCAGGTCTGTATGACTCCCTGCACACCGCACAGCTGCCTTTACCAGGTCTGTATGACTCCCTGCACACCGCACAGCTGCCTTTACCAGGTCTGTATGACTCCCTGCACAGCGCACAGCTGCCTTTACCAGGTCTGTATGACTCCCTGCACACCGCACAGCTGCCTTTACCAGGTCTGTATGACTCCCTGCACAGCGCACAGCTGCCTTTACCAGGTCTGTATGACTCCCTGCACACCGCACAGCTGCCTTTACCAGGTCTGTATGACTCCCTGCACAGCGCACAGCTGCCTTTACCAGGTCTGTATGACTCCCTGCACACCACACAGCTGCCTTTACCAGGTGAGCCAGTAACCTAGAAAAATATCTGGTCTCCAGAAATGTAATAAAATGTTAAAAGTTTACTACACTGCAGGCAAAAACCCATCGCACTTTATAAACATCAACAAGCAGACTCATGTATTCCCTGGTATTGTTTAATATATATTTCATCATTTTACTCTAACATCATGTAAACTGACCATGTATGTGTTTTATTTATCAATAATGCTTTGTGATATTATAATTTTGTTTTTTGGGGCAGTGGGTGTATTACAAAATCTCCTCCTAATAAATTCCTTTACAGCAGCTTGTACATGATGTGTCAAAAGAGGTGTCTGTGGGTTAAAGACAAAAGGCTGGAAATGCAGTGGACGTTTTTATACACAGGCGTTAAAGTAACAACAGTCAGGATCTTATTCCCATTCACTTCCACTGTGCTGTGTCCGGGAGATGTCACTGTAATATTATTAAGTGGAGGAGGACATTAACAGAAGGGATATTTAAAGGGCTTGTACTGTGACCGTATCTTTCACCTCGATGACAATGACATGCCCTTGCTGTCTGGCAGCTGCCACAGTGCTCTAGCAATACACATCAAAACATGGCTGCCAGAATCCTACAGCATACTTCATATGAATGAGCTTCACCTGACCTGAGGCAAACACTATTGCAGTAAAAGCAAGCATGTTTCACTGGTTCAGTAAATACAACAAACAAGCCAATTGTGCAAGGGATGGTACATAATAAGCAGCTTGAGATAGCATTTGTTTTATTTGTTTTACAGTTTGTCTGCTATTATGTGGATATTCTGAACATTTAGAAAGGAGGCTCTGGCAAAGATGAAAGATCAAAGTTTTCACATGATTTGAATGGAATGAAGAATGTGTTCTGATTCAGCTTTTATGATTCTAATAATACTCATGACATTAATTAGCTTACAATGCTCTTATAATGCTCTTGGGAAACTACCGCCAGACCAAACCACACTACTATTATATAACACTGTCACAGGGTAGCCCAGGGGTGATGTCAGACCGGAGACACAGGAACAAAAACAAGGACAGGTACTGCAGGGCAAAATGGCACTGGTGCCATTTTTAATAAACAAAAAAAATCAAACAAAAAGGATTACAAAAAATAAAGGTACTGGCCAGGCTGGTCGAATTACTTCACTGACGCAGTAAGTTTTTTTTTGGTTTGTTTTTGTTCTCTCCTCACTCGCTCTATCTCTAACTCCCCAACACTCTCCATGATACGCCTTTTTTATATCCTCAGGCAGGGGATTAACCAGCTACCAATTAGCTGATTATCCCCCGGCTGCATTCTGCACAGGTTTTCATTCACTGGCAGAGACGAGCTGCCATACCTCGTCTCTGCCAGAACAGACACACCCACACTCACACACATGCAGCCACGCCATCATTTCAAACAACTAAACAAATATACCAAATCATAACACAAAAATGAACCAGTGCAAAACAACAACACACACGGTGGAGGGGAAACCCCATTCTAAAAATAAACAATACAGAATACAAAAATAAACACATTTTAATCTGCAGGGCTTTGCCCTGCCCCCATTTCTACAGTATGTGGCCCTGTTGCAAACACATAATAATATTTTAATGCAAATACATACTTTATTGCAAAACAGATAAGAGGTGATATGTACACATCGGACATTACAGCCTATGCTGGGAAACTTGGCCCACCCTTAACAGAGCTGTTATGAAAGTGTTGAACAGCAAAACACTCAAATAAAAAAATAAAAACACTGAAAAAAGTATACAATGAACAAACATTGCTTTAAATTTCTACACACATACTAATAATACAAGGCTATTTCTGCATCCATTATTACCTGTCTGATATTCTCTAGAAATTAGTTGCTGATTGTATCTCGACTTCGTATCTTTAGAATAAGATCTAATTACGCATGAAGTGCTTTGAGACCTCCATTTAAAATCCAGCATTAAACTTCAACTGCAACTCCAGCTGCAACTCCCAACTGTAACTGCAACACGACTTGTGCAGCTCAGCTACCAACTGTGTCATACTGTGAAGCTACTGGGCCTTGCTTGGCTAAACAATGTTGAACCGATTAGACTTTTCCAGCTGCTTGAGCAGGGTGTGGGGAATTCTTTATGTCTGAATGGAACAGAGATTTTAAAACAGATGATGCCAAGATCACCTCAGTTCCTTCAGGCAATTCCACAATAGAAATTACTTTCTATAGCCATAACTAAACATTGCGGGAACTTCAGGTCAGACTGCATTCAAGACCTACATGAGTGGACCTTGGAGCAAGGGTTAAAACTATTTGACTTGAATACTTTAGCATTCTCTTTCCAGTTTTTTAATGTCAAATAAAGCTTCCTGAGATATATCATTCATACAACTGATTTCACCCTTTCTAAATATTGTATATTTACCTTCTGCATGAAGTCCTCTTATCCCAGATGTCCAAATATCAGGGTGCAAGCCATGCTTTTAGATGCAGTGATACTGTGCGCAATATGCAGAGTTTAACTGAGGGAGATTCCTGAGCTGATTGAATAAAAGATCATTGCATATACAAGAGAACTCAGACAAGAAGAATGCATTTTAATGCTGTGGGATACTAAAGATGACTGGGCAGGGACATTGGAGGGTATGACAGGTGAAGGGCAATGAAACAGATTTAAAGTTATAATGCAAGACATGCCTGAAAAAAGAGCAGGCTTAACAAACAGTCACTAACCTGGTTAAACACATCAATACAAAATAAACAGAAATAAAGATGGCTTATCGGAAAGATGGAAGTGCAAAAAATGAGAAGTGCATAGGATGCTTAAACAGGTAAACATAGATAACAGCATAAAAGATTAATTTTCAAACTGAATGCAGTAAGGATTCAAGGAAATGCATGCACATGGCTTAGGAAGTGGTTAACATGTAGAAAACAGAAAGTATTGATTAGAGGAGAAACCTCAAAATGGAGCGAAGTAACCATTGGAGTACCATAGAGATCAGTATTAGGCTCTCTGCTCTTCCTAATCGACATTAATGACTTTGATTCTTGTATAGTAAGCAAACTTGTTAAATTTGCAGACAACACAAAAACAGGAGGAGTGGCAAACACTGATGCAGCAGCAAAGGTCATTCAAAATGATCTAGACAACATTCAGAACTAGGTAGACATATGGAAAATTACATTTAATAGAGAAAAGTGTAAGGTAGTGCACGCAGGCAATAAAAATGTTCATTACAATTACCAATTGAAGAAGGAACCCATGAAACTGATCTAGGAGTTTATATTGACTCAGAAATGTCTTCATCTAGACAATGTGGGGAAGCTATAAAAAATGGCAACAAAATGCTTCAAAAGTGTTGAATTTAAAACAAGGGAAGTAATGTTAAAACTGTACACTGCATTAGTAAGACCTCATCTAACGTATTGTGTTCAGTTCTGGTCACCTCGCTACAAAAAGGATGTTGCTGCTGTAGAAAGAGTGCAAAGAAGAATGACCAGAATTATCCCAGGTTTAAAAGGCAAGTAATATGCAGACAGACTAAAAAAATTGAATTTATTCAGTCTTGAACAAAGAATACTGCATAGAGATCTGATTTAAGCATTAAAAATTCTAAAAGGTATTTATAATGGCTGGGTTTACATGCATGTAAAAATCGATTCTACAGTCCTGACTGTGTGACACTGTCATGCGAATACATCGTGAAACAGCAAAAGGACATCCTTTTGGTAGAGTGACTTTAAGGGCAGGGTTTCTCACAATAAAGCTGTTGTGGAAGAGCACAGCTCTGCTCTTTAGAAATTGGCAGGGATGGGGTTAAATTCCCCTACCTGCCTGGGTTTATTATGTTCAGGTGGCTGGGGTTGATTAGTTGATTAACTTAATTCATGATCAATCAGCTCCAAGCCACCTGACATAAAAGGAGGCCTCTGCTTCTCATTTTGGAAGAGGGAGCTGAGGAAGCAGGTTGGTTTTTTGGTTGTTTGGAAAGGTTGAATCCAGTGAAGGCATTGCCCAGCCTGGAAATTGTTATTTTTGTAAGTTTTGCTTTTTGTCTTTCTTTTTGTGTTTAAATTGCTTTGTTTTGGCCCTTGTGCCCTTTCATTTTTGTGTTTATAATAAAATAGTTATTTTTTTGAACTGCAGTCTGTCTCTGGGCCTCTTTCCACTCGCCAGCCTGCCACAGCTGTAAAAACCCACGTAAACCTGAGCAGGAATCATGCTTGTGGCTCACAGGATTTCAGCTGTGAAGATCCAGTTCTTCAGACTTAATCTCATGCAAAATATCTCATGCATTAAACAAATATTTTTGGAATGTTTTCACCAGAGAGGATACAAATCATATGCTGCCGGTGCTGCCCGGTTGCACACACAGGTCTTGAAGATTTTAGTATCCATGAAGCAGAGGTATTAAATAAGCTACAGGAGCTAAAAATAACAAATCACCGGGAGGCCCAGATATGATTTATCCACGGGTGCTTAAGGAAACAAGGGTTGAAATAAGTCAGCCACTGGGATGGTTACTAGCATGAATAGTATCACTATAGAAACAGGGGAGTTCCTGAAGACTGGAAACTAGCAAATGTTGTGCCATTATTTCAAAAAGGCAGATAAGACAGACCCAGGTAATTATAGACCTGTTAGTTTAACTTTCGTAACCTGCAAAATGATGGAAGCAATATTAAGAGGTAAGCTTGAAGACCATTTATACAGCAACACAATTATAGGGAATAGCCAGCATAGGCTCAGAAGAGGGAGGTCATGCTTTAGCCTAGTGGACTTTTCTGAGGATGTTACAGCTAATGTAGGTGATGGCAATATTTATGATAAAATATATCTTAACTTTCAAAAACAACCGTTGACAAAATTCCACACGAAAGACTTACTATAAGTAAATTTAAATCAGCAGGAATACAAGGGAGGATATGTAATTGATACAGAGGCTGGTTTAAAAACAAAAAGCAGAGCGTAACTATGAGAGGTGCAAATCAGATTGGGGGGTGTGATGGAGTACTCTTCTCTTCATGTGTATTTTGCATTATTACTACTTAAAATGTATGGGTTGGTTTTTAAAAACATTTTTTTTTTTTATTTTACAGCATCGATGGTGTTAAAATTCCCCATCCATGCTAAACTCATGTAGAATGTGACCGTCTCCAGATTGATTGCTTTATTGCTACGAGGCAGAAGATAGGAAAATGGGAACTAGAGAAATACCATAACAATTGCTACTCGTCCAGCACAATACTTGTTTAGTCACAGTGGGTGTTAATTGTCTGTGTGTTTTGGCCAACATGCCGTTTTGTTTTGTATAGTGCTCTTGTTTAAATCATGCATTATTAAAACAAGCAGCTGCTCATTCAAACCCCAGTACTGTGCGTCCTGCATTTCCTGGTCTGACGTCACCCGCAAGACATCTTGCCGCAGATGGATATACTTACTGAGGGGTAACCACAAGGGTCTGTACTTGGACCCTTACTGCTGCCCATTTATATAAGTGACTTGGACCCAGATACACATTGCAAGATTGTTAAATTTGCTGATGATAGGAAACTTGGGGAAGTAGTGGACTCTGAATCCGTAGCCCAGCTAATTCAAAGGGACATGGAAAACACTGCATATTGGACATAAAAATCCACATTACAAATATAAAATGAACAGTATAGAAATAGGGGGCGAGGACTTTGAAAAGGATCTCAGGGTTATTGTGCAGTCATCATTAAAAGGATCTCAGGTTATACTGCAAAAAGCATTGAATACGAGTCTAGAGAGGTGATGTTAAGAGTATACAGTGCCCTAGTTAGACCTCACCTAGAATATTGTGTGCAGTTCTGGTCACCTCAATACAAAAGAGACATCACTGTACTCAAAAAGGTACAGCGAACAGCAACTGATCCCAGGACTTCATAACATAAGCTATGAAGACAGGCTAGAATAATGAAATCAGCCTAGAAAAAGAAGGGAAAGCCTGCCAGGGGAAGTAGTAGGATGTAAAACACTGGGAACATTAAAAGAGACTCAACTCTGTGCTTTGAAATGAGCTCCTCAGTAGGGGAGAATGGGATGCTAACAGGGACAAGCCTTGATGGGCCGAATGGCCTCTTCTCGATCTCAAACTTTTCTTATCAGAAATATTTTCTATCTTTGATGCAGTTGGTGTCTTTTTCGTTGAAGCCAACTAAACCAGCTGGTTAATAAATTCAGTGTCACTGGTAGTGCGTCAGTAAGGCAAATATTTGTTATATTTATTTTAAGTGATACAAATATGTATATTTACAGTATTCTTTCAGAATTAGGATTTTTCACCAGGAACTGCATATTACACATCAATGGGTAATTGACAGGGAAATCCTGAAATCTGTGATAACAGTGAATAAATACATCCTTAGTCATGGCTGATCGTGGGTATGCTTTCAGCTGTGGAAGGCATAAAAAGCTGTGCCCGGTAATAATATTAGACATCAGGATTGTAAGGTGGGTTCTTATATGATATAATTAGTGCCTAGCTTTTATGTAGGACTCATAGTATAACCGCAACTAAACATTGTCTGATAAGCACCCCTCAGAGAGCCCTTCTCCACACTGCAGTACAATGGTACTTCACAGCTAACAATGTATCCATGTGTTCATTGTGAATTATGTTTGCTTTTTGTAACCAGCTATCCCTTAGGCAGTCATGGAAATGAGCTTTTCATTTGAATAGTCTGCTCTGGTAAGATTATTGGTCAAGAGATGAAGTAAGTTTACTGTTCCTGTGCTTTAATAAATTTGTGAAGAAAAGAGCTTTTAAAGGATCACTTATTTGACGACAAACGCAGATGTTATGAGACATCCGCATGAATCCTGTCAAATTACTTGTTTTATTTTTCTGAACCTCATACTAATTCTTTTTTCTTAATGTAGCAGAAATAAAAGATAATGTGTGTTTCTTAACAAAAGCACTAACACTTTCTGGGGGTGTAGCAGGGCAGGATCCCTGCGCAGGAGGTGGGTTTTTTGTGTGTGTATGTGTTATAAATAGGTGTGTGTGATTATTGTAAACAGTTAATAAAGAACCCGACGCTCCTGGGAGAGCCTGTCTGCTGTGTGACTGCCAGCTGTGGGATACTAATCAGCAGGTAGGTGTGTCCCAGCGGGGCGTCAGGTATAAAAAGGTCCCATTTACACACCTCAGGCCTCACGCATGAACCCACAGACGTGTGAGGAGGACAGCATCCGCTCCAGAGGGAAAGAACCAAGGAGTAATACATAAAACCTTCAACTATCAGAAGGGTTCTGTGAAGATGCTGGCGGAGCAGATCTATGTCAGTTTAGGGATGTTAATCCCACAATAGTACAGTGAGGGTTTCGTAATGTAGCAGGTTCCTGGAGTGGGACCCCCTGTGTAGGAGAGTAGCACACTCCATTTTCACGACTTTTATTTGTAGTGTTTTTATTTGTAGTGTTTTTGTATAGTGTTTTTATTTGTAGTGTTTCTGTAGAGTTTTTATTTGTAGTGTTTTTGTATAGTGTTTTTATTTGTAGTGTTTTTATAGTGTTTTCATTTGTAGTGTTTTTGTAGTGTTTTTATTTGTAGTTTTTATTTGTAGTGTTTTTATAGTGTTTTTATTTGTAGTGTTTTTGTATAGTGTTTTTATTTGTAGTGTTTTTATAGTGTTTTTATTTGTAGTGTTTTTGTATAGTGTTTTTATTTGTTGTGTTTTTATAGTGTTTTCATTTGTAGTGTTTTTGTAGTGTTTTATAGTGTTTTTATTTGTAGTGTTTTTGTAGTGTTTTTATTTGTAGTGTTTTTGTATAGTGTTTTTATTTGTAGTGTTTTTATAGTGTTTTTATTTGTAGTGTTTTTGTATAGTGTTTTTATTTGTAGTGTTTTTATAGTGTTTTTATTTGTAGTGTTTTTGTATAGTGTTTTTATTTGTAGTGTTTTTGTAGTGTTTTTTTTGTAGTGTTTTTGTAGTGTTTTTATTTGTAGTGTTTTTATAGTGTTTTTATTTGTAGTGTTTTTGTAGTGTTTTTATTTGTAGTGTTTTTATAGTGTTTTTATTTGTAGTGTTTTTGTAGTGTTTTTATAGTGTTTTTATTTGTAGTGTTTCTGTAGAGTTTTTATTTGTAGTGTTTGTATAGTGTTTTTATTGTGGTGCTTTTTGGTACTGCTTTTATTTGTAGTGTTTTTGTAGTGTTTTTATTTGTAGTATTTTTGTAGTGTTTTTGTAGTGTTTTTATTTGTAGTGTTTTTGTATAGTGTTTTCATTTTGCCTTTTGTACATTTGAGTATATGCCCTCCATGCGCTACCATTGCTGGTAGTGGCACTTGAGCTCAGTTTGTTTGTAAATAAATCCTGTGTGCTTGTGGGACATTGTGTCAAGCTGAACCTCTGTCTCGATCTCCTGCCTGTCACTTCATTCCAGGATTGGAAGTCAGCCATCACAGAAAGGAGGAGGATCCACAATACTGCAAGTCTTTGCCCCAAAATGGTCACCGATGTGTCAATTGTAGATTGGAGGAAAAGCAATTGCACTCGCTACCAAAAGGGGCGTGACTGGTGATATAAAAGGGGATTTGGCTTAGCAATCTGTTCCTTCGTTAAGGTTAGGGCTAGGGTCATCCTTCAGGAAAAGCCCGGAAGGACCCGTGTTGTGTTTATTGTTCTGTGAGTGTTTTGTTTGTTTGTCACTAGTTGCTACTGTTTGTTATTATCAGTCAACAGCTAACACATTCCGGAGCTGTCGCCAGAAGCCAGCACAAACTCGAACATCACTGCACCTGTCTCACGATAAACTGTATTTACACCACGAGCACTACAGCACTCACCCAGGACAGGTGACTGTGTTTGTATAGTGGGTTTGCACTTTTAAAGCACCCTTTCTAATTGGATCATCACCTGTCTCTTCTTGCGCACTGCATCACTCCTACACCTGTACCCTGCCAACCACGTTGCCACACTCCCCTATACGTTTGCATCTATAGGGAGGAGCAAGGTCATTTTAGTTAGGAGTATTTTGGATTCTATTCGCTGAGCCACCAGCATTCAGTGGAGCTCAGACAGCACAGGAGTGATATGATGATGAGCCTTAGTCCCAGTTAAGACATGTGCAGCTGAATTCTGTATGAGTTGCAGACGATTTAGAGTCTCATGTGGAAGTCTTGAAGAATCAAGACCTCCACTGACGTCACGTTTAAAAGGGTGGATTCGTGCATTGCTCCTCAGATGGAACAATGACACCTTTGTAACATCCTGAAAATGTGCTTCACAGAGGACCCCAGGATTTCTCACTTCAGAGCTCAAAGGGACATTTCCAATAGTGATGGATGCTAAAGTCGTGGTTAGAAGGAGTTGCCTGGGCCCCAATAGCATTGTCAGTCTTATTTACATTTAATTGTAAGAAATTCTTACTCATCCATAGCTGAATTTCAGACATGCACCTTTTCAGTGTCCAGGGAGTCAGGCATATAAGATTTTTCAGTAAAGCTGAGTGTGATCAGCATACAAATGAAAACTGATGTTATGCTGTTGAATAATAGCTCCCAGCAGTAACATGTAATATAATAAACTTTATTTATATATTTCATGCAAAAAGCAGCTCAAAGCGCTTTACAAAGAAAATACATTTAAAATACAAAGAAAATAAGCATGTATACTAAAGGAGAGAATTTTAAAAAGAATTAAGAATTAATAAAAAAAAAAAAAACTGTATAATACAAACTACAAGAAAACATTCATTTTAACCCATTGAGGCAACAGGAAGAAAACACATTCGTAGTACATTCAATTTTAAAAGGCTATATAATAAAGATGTGTCTTGTTTTAAAAATTGAGAGTGCCTCTCTGACAGGGTGGCCGTGAGTTCACGGTCTGGGAGCATTATAACAAAAAGCAGCCTCTCCTTTCCTTTTGCAATTTACCCTCGGAACACAAAGCAAGTCTCTGTCAGCTGACCTCAATGTACGCACAAGCTTCTTTGTTTTAGTTAGAACCCTAGCTTTGTAGATGTGACAAAACATACAGACTTGGAAGACCAGAACACAAAGCACCGCAGTAGTCCAATCTAGATGAGATGAAGGCATGAGCTTCTTTCTCAGCATCAAACAAGGAATTAAATCTAGAGCAGAATAGAACACTGTGGTACTCCAGTGTGGTGAAGGGTGATTCTGAATCCCCCTTCACCAGACTGCTCACAAACTCACAGCTTCCTATAGATGTTTCGCATTGCTCTAACCCAATAGACAGACATGTATAACCTGTTGTGAGGGGTACACCTCGCCCCTGTGTGCATATGTGTTATTTTATATTTGTATTTGTTGTATCAAAAGGCCCCATCCAGTCAAAATTATGAGAATGCCTGGTCAACAGTGAGTGATTGTTGACAAACTGTCTATTGATCACGTATATCAGAACCCATGCAGAATGTGGTCGAGGGATTAACTAGACAATTGATTGCCAGTTAATCCCTCGGCCACAATACAAATTGGCTGAACAGGGAGTTTGAGTTCAGAGGTGGAACGAGAGACGTGAGTCATGAGACACGAGAGTCAGTACAGAAAGCAATTGCTACCCGCAATGTCATGGTTTACATATATGTAATTTATTGTAAAGCATTGCAATGTTACAGGACTCTACACATTGCATAGGTTTCTTATGGAGGGCAGTATAATACATTGAAAATAAACTGTATTAATGAATGCAACGGTAATCAATGCAATACCTATAATATAATATTTCCACATGTGTTTCGTAAGCACTGTGTTTTAATGCTTATTTTGTGAGGTTATTGTTGAACTGCTGATTGTCCCTCATTTTGTCACCTTGTTTGTCCCTTTGAAGTTCTATTAAGATGCTTGCTGCTCCAAACCCGTTGCAGTGTTATTGTTGTTTCAGTTGGGGAACTCATGAGATAGATAACTTATTTATTACAGATTAAACACAATAGCACATTTATGCATGCATGACAGAGAAAGAATGAATCTTGGTTATAAATCTCCCTCCCGACCTGTGAGGACGCTGTGTAAAGGGAACAGTGTGCCCTGGACTGGATGGTCTGACGATTCATTCCAGGGAAAGGTGGAAGTTGGCCATCTAGAAAGGGTGCAGAGCCATAGTACACCAAGTCATCGCCCCAGATGGGCGCTGATGTGGCAATCGCGGATTGGAGAAAAATCGATTGCACTCGTTAACCAAGGGGGTGTGGCTGAAGGTACAAAAGGGGATGTGGCTGAGTGAACTGCTCCTTTGTTCTGATTGTGAGAGAACCTCTGAAGGAGGTGTTTAGGGTTTGTTTTGTCATTTCTAATTGTTCTTGTTTGTTCTTGGTAGATGACTAGCACATTCTGGGAGCTCTAAAGGCCTCTAAAGGCCAGTACCGACTCGGACAGCACTGCACTGTTGCTCACTAACAAACTGTACTTCACTAATCACACGCCAGCACTCACTAACAAACTGTACTTCACCATTCGCACGCCAGCACTCACTAACAAACTGTACTTCACCATTCGCAAGCCAGCACTCACTAACAAACTGTACTTCACCACTCGCACACCAGCACTCACTAACAAACTGTACTTCACCACTTGCACGCCAGCACTCACTAACAAACTGTACTTCACTAATCACACGCCAGCACTCACTAACAAACTGTACTTCACCACTCGCACGCCAGCACTCACTAACAAGCTGTACTTCACCACTCGCACGCCAGCACTCACTAACAAACTGTACTTCACCATTCGCACGCCAGCACTCACTAACAAACTGTACTTCACCACTCGCACGCCAGCACTCACTAACAAACTGTACTTCACCACTCGCACGCCAGCACTCACTAACAAGCACTCACTAACAACTGTACTTCACCATTCGCACGCCAGCACTCACTAACAAACTGTACTTCACCACTCGCACGCCAGCACTCACTAACAAACTGTACTTCACCACTCGCACACCAGCACTCACTAACAAACTGTACTTCACCACTTGCACGCCAGCACTCACTAACAAACTGTACTTCACTAATCACACGCCAGCACTCACTAACAAACTGTACTTCACCACTCGCACGCCAGCACTCACTAACAAGCTGTACTTCACCATTCGCACGCCAGCACTCACTAACAAACTGTACTTCACCACTCGCACGCCAGCACTCACTCTGGACTTGGGATCCTGTTTGTGTTTATACTGGGTTTATTATTTCAGGACTGTAACCCGTGTTTTAAACTGTGTGATACACGTGATAATCATTGAACAAGTAATTACGTTGTTTGCGATAGGTACTGCTATTTCCATTGACAATGTCTGCTTATTGACACTTGATGACTTGATTTGACTGACTGATTAAAAGTGAGTTCCCTGCCTGAACCATGCTTTGCTTCATTTCTTCAGCTCATAAGCTGGAAGTATAAAGGTATTCCAATTACGTTTCTCAAACTGTTTCTTTAAGGGTATTTCAAGCACACTGCACTGCTTGTAGAATTATTCATTATTCCCCATTACTTTGTAATGAAAACAACGAGAGTACTTTAAAGTGCCCATGTGGGTCACTGTAGTGACCCGATTAATAAACACAAAGGAATTGAAAATGAATATCAAATGAAGCAAGCTTGGTTTAGCTGTGAGTCCTCTGTTTGCTCCAACTCATTTGCAGATGCATTCAGTTAGAAGTGAATGTAAATGAAACACAATAGGAGATTGTGACAGCGATTGAATGATTCTTGGTGTTAGATCTCCTTCCCGACCTGTGAGGGTGCTGAGTAATGGGAACAGAGTACCGTGGACTAGATGGCCCGACAGTACATTCCCAGCTTACCCGTGGCCCCTGATTCTGTAATCTGACTTGTGAAAAATAATTCTTAGTAGTTACTTTGTTAAACCCAGACTCCCCTCCTTTCTATCTTCATATGACATACCCTTCAATCCTGGAATTAATCGTGTTGCTCTCCTCTGTACTCTCTCCAATGCCTCAATGCCTTTTTTATGATATGAGGACCAAAACTGGACACAGTATTCTAGGTGTGGTTGTATAAGTGCAATGTATCATTTTAATATAACTTCTTTTGATTTGAATTCAACTGTCTTGGTTATATAACTAGTGTTGTGTGTAAAAGACATGCTATACCTTTAAGAACCTAATTACCAATTGAGAACACACAGGCTGCTCGTTAGGTGTTCTAATTGTCTTTTTGTAGGTAAACGTACTTAAACCGAGTCAATCATCATTCGAAGGAAAGTTTTTGTGTGGAGTGTGGAGGTGGAGTGTGGAGTGTGGAGGTGGATGTGGAGTGTGGAGGTGGAGGTGGAGGTGGAGTGTGGAGTGTGGAGGTGGAGTGTGGAGTGTGGAGTGTGGAGGTGGAGTGTGGAGTGTGGAGTGTGGAGGTGGAGGTGGAGTGTGGAGTGTGGAGGTGGAGTGTGGAGTGTGGAGTGTGGAGTGTGGAGTGTGGAGTGTGGAGTGTGGAGTGTGGAGGTGGAGTGTGGAGTGTGGAGTGTGGAGTGTGGAGTGTGGAGTGTGGAGGTGGAGGTGGAGTGTGGAGTGTGGAGTGTGGAGTGTGGAGGTGGAGGTGGAGGTGGAGTGTGGAGTGTGGAGTGTGGAGTGTGGAGTGTGGAGTGTGGAGTGTGGAGTGTGGAGTGTGGAGTGTGGAGGTGGAGTGTGGAGTGTGGAGGTGGAGTGTGGAGTGTGGAGTGTGGAGTGTGGAGGTGGAGTGGAGTGTGGAGTGTGGAGTGTGGAGTGTGGAGGTGGAGTGTGGAGTGTGGAGTGTGGAGTGTGGAGTGTGGAGGTGGAGGTGGAGGTGGAGTGTGGAGTGTGGAGGTGGAGTGTGGAGTGTGGAGGTGGAGTGTGGAGGTGGAGGTGGAGTGTGGAGTGTGGAGGTGGAGTGTGGAGTGTGGAGTGTGGAGTGTGGAGGTGGAGTGTGGAGTGTGGAGGTGGAGTGTGGAGGTGGAGGTGGAGTGTGGAGTGTGGAGTGTGGAGGTGGAGTGTGGAGGTGGAGTGTGGAGTGTGGAGTGTGGAGTGTGGAGGTGGAGTGTGGAGGTGGAGTGTGGAGGTGGAGTGTGGAGGTGTGGAAGTGGAGGTGGAGTGTGGAGTGTGGAGGTGGAGGTGGAGTGTGGAGGTGGAGGGAAAAGGAAGGCATGGATAAGAGCACAATCAAAAGTGTGCAATGTGATTATAAAAGTAAAAAAACTGAAATGGCAGAGTGGGCCGGACATGTAGCAAGAAGAGCAGACCATCGCTGGACCAAAGAGATACTAGACTGGATCCCAAGAGAGATAAAGCAACCAAGAAGAAGACCTCCAGGAAGAGGGCAAGATGAAATTAGGAAACATGCCAGAGCAACGCGGTCTCGTTGACCTACTCCCTGTGGCTTCTGTCCGAAGACAATCTTGGAGAATCAAATCTTTGTGTGGGTTGTAGTAGTATATAGAGGGAGTCTGAGAGAAAAAAATGACACCAAAGTTTGGTGCTTCTTTCATTTGTTTGGTGTGCAAGGTAATCAAACATGCAATCTTCAGGTGTAAAAAAGTTATTGCCCCCCTAGTTAACTCAAACCAATTAAAGGGATAATTAGGGTCAGCTGTTTGAATGCCTTGGTTAACAATCAGGCCTGATTTAGGTCAGCCCTGCCCAATATAAATCTGACTGACTTTGGCCCATAATTACCATCAGAGTGAAGTTGTCAGCACACAGGTTCTAGAGGCACATCGTGTCACGATCAAAAGAACTTCCTGAAGACCTCTGGAAAAAGGTTGTTTATGCCTATCAGTCTGGAAAGGGTTATAAAGCCACTTCTAAGGCTCTGGGGCTCCACCAAACCACAGTCGGAGCCATATTGTCCAAATGGAGAAAGTTTGGGACAGTAGTGAATGTTACCAGGAGTGGCCGTCCTGCCAAAATATCTCCAAGAGCAAGGCGTAAAATCGTCCAGGAAGTCACAAGAACCCTAGAACAACATCCAGGGATCTGTAGACCTCTCTTTCCTCGGCTAAGGTCAATGTTCATGACTCCACCATAAGAAAGACACTGGGAAAAAATGGGATTGATGGTAGAGTAGCAAGGTGGAAACCACTGCTCACTAAGAAGAACATGAATACTCGTCTCAAGTTTGCCGAAAAGCACCTGGATGATCTGGAACAATGTTCTATGGATAGATGAGTCAAAAATGGAACTTTTTGGCCAACATGGGCCCCATTATGTCTGGCGAAAACCAAACATTACATTCCACAGTAAGAACCTCATATCAACGGTCAAGCGTGGTGGTGGTAGTGTCATGATTTGTGATGCCTTGCTGCATCAGGAGCTGGACGATGTGCCATCATTGAAGGAGCCATGAATTCTGATCTGTATCAGAGAATGCTATAGAAGAATGTCAGGCCATCCGTGCTGGAGCTGAAGCGCAGCTGCGTCATGCAGCAAGACAATGATCCGAAACACACAAGCAAGTCTACATCAGAATGGTTGAAGAACAAGAAATTTAAAGTTTTGAATTGACCTAGTCAAAGTCCAGACCTAAACCCCACTGAGATGTTGTGGCAGGACCTGAAACGAGCAGTTTATGCTCGAAAACCCACAAATTTCACTGAGTTGAAGCAGTTCTGCATGAAAGAGTGGGCCAAAATTCCTCCACAACGCTGTGAGAGACTGATCAATAACTACAGGAAGTGTTTGGTTGCAGTTATTGCTGCTAAAGGTGGCGTAACCAGTTATTGAGTCTAAGGGGGCGATTACTTTTCACACAGGGACATTGAGTGTTTAACTTTCTTTATTAAATAAATGAAATGACTATCAAAATGTTGTGTTATTTTTTCACTCAGGGTCCCTTTTATCTAATATTAGATTTTGGTTGAAGATCTGATAATCAAAAATATGCAAAAATGCAGAAAATCAGACAGGGGGCAAATACTTTTTCACGGTACTGTATATTAAAATGATGTTCGCCTCTCAGCACCCAATGACCGACTCACACACAGGAGGTGGATTTTACAAAAGATTTTACTTTTATAAAAGCTTTAAATGAGAAAAGCAACAAATAAATAAATAAATAAAGTGTAATATCCCTTTAAGAGGAGCCATTGGGCTCCAGTACCTTTCTGTTCTGCCTCCAGGTCTGTCTACAGGTGGGCAAATTATTAGGTAAACCTGTTTTTCCACTTTTTTTCCCCTTTGTTAAGGTCAGGTGGTCATTGGGGAGGGGTGAGTTTGTTCTGTGTTTGGTAACAGAGTTAGGTTTTCTGGCTGCTCTGATTTTAACCAATCATCTACTAAAAAGGGTTATAAGGTCCTTTTAGGAAGAAGAAAGTATTACAAGTACTAAAAACACATTTTGAAGAGTAGTTTGCTGACCTTGTCCTCATTTTTTCTGTTGGATTCCAAATACGTTTGTTGTTTTTTGTTGGAGTTTTCCTGGTTTTGTTTTGTATGGACAGATCCTCCAAGGATTTTCTACACATCTTCCCCAGATCTAATGTGATCTGCCCAATCTTTTTTTTTAGATTTTGGATGTTTTAAATTTTTTTAAATTGTTTTCCAATTTGAGGAGCTGCAGGAGCTTGACCATTCTATTCGGGACTGCTGTGTATATATTAGTGGGGTGTTGGTTTGGGGTTATTTTTGGTCACTTGTAAATGTTGTGTCTACGTCATTAATGTTTCTGTACAATACATCTGTTTGTTGGTTAATTGAACCAGTCTACTCGGAGAAAAGATCCTCGAGCAGGTTCGGAAGCATTTAAACTAGAAAGGAAGAGGGGAGAAATCAACAAAAAAACAGAAGGGAGACCGCATCAAAACAAGAACAACAACTCAGGTAAGACAACCATTAAATGTATTTATCTAAATGCTAGAAGTATCAGAAACAAAATTCTAGAACTTGAAGCTACTGCACTAACAGGTAACTATGATGTGATAGGTGTTACAGAAACGTGGTTATCTGAGAGTGATGGGGACGAATATAATATTTGTGGGTATACACTGTATAGGAAAGACAGGCAGGACAGAAGAGGAGGAGGGGTAGCGCTATACATAAGAAACAGTCTTGAAGCCCAGGTGTTAAACCTGGACAAAGAAAATAAAACCGAATCAATATGGGTCAGAATAACAGACAAAAATTCAAAAGGCATAATAATAGGAGCATGCTATAGACCGCCAGATTCAGACGGTGAGCACAATAATCTGTTATACAATGACATTAGAAATGTGTGTAGCAAAGGAGAAGCCATACTAATGGGGGATTTCAACTTCCCCCAAATAAAATGGGAAAACCCGGTGGGTAGCGCGAAGGATGAAATAGAAATGGTGGAAATGACAAATGACTGCTTCCTAACACAATTTGTGAAGGCACCCACTAGAGGGGAGGCATGCCTTGATTTAGTCTTTTCAAATAACGAAGATAGAATAACTAAAACAGAGGTCAGAGAACCACTGGCAAACTCAGACCACAACATGGTCTCATTTGAAGTGTTTTTTAAAACCCCAAAAGTAAAGACTAAAGTTAAGGTTTACAATTTTAGAAAAGCAAACTATGAAGGTATGAAACAGAGACTAACAGAAGTAGATTGGAGTAAAATAGAGAAAACACCCACAGAAGAAGGATGGTTGTTCTTCAAAAATGTAGTACTAGAGGCGCAAAACAATTATATCCCTAAAGTAGACCAATCTAAATCTAAAACTAAATTGCCAAAATGGTTTAATAGATCAATTAAATCAATTAAAAAAAATATTCAGCGAAAAAAGGCACTTTACAGAGCATTAAAAAAGGACCGAAAAGAAAGTACGCAGAAAGAGTACACAGAACTGCAAACGCAAGTCAAAAAGGAAGTTAGAAAGGCCAAGAGAGAAATAGAAATGAACATTGCTAAGGGAGCTAAAACCAATTCCAAAATGTTTTTCCAATATTACAACAGCAAGAGAACATTCAAAGAGGAGATTAAATGTTTAAGAGATACAAATGGCAAAATCGTAGAGGAAGAAAAAAAAATAGCAAATATGTTAAATGATTACTTTTCACAAGTTTTTACAAAGGAAGATACTGACAACATGCCCCACATGTCATCCAGTTCCTATCCAGTTTTAAATAACTTTAGCATAACTGAGGCAGAAGTGTTAAAGGGACTAGGAGCTCTTAAAATAAACAAATCCCCTGGGCCGGATGAGATCCTCCCAGTAGTACTCAAAGAAATGAAAGAAGTAATTTACAAACCGCTAACCAAGATCATGCAGCAGTCTCTTAACACAGGGGTGGTACCGACAGACTGGAAAATTGCAAACGTAATACCGATCCACAAAAAGGGAAACAAAACTGAACCAGGTAACTACAGAACAGTAAGCCTGACTTCTATTATATGCAAACTTATGGAAACTATAATAAGATCCAAAATGGAAAATTACCTATATGGTAACAGGGTACTGGGAGACAGTCAACATGGTTTTAGGAAAGGGAGATCGTGCCTAACTAACTTGCTTGATTTTTTTGAGGATGCAACATCGATAATGGATAATTGCAAAGCATATGACATGGTTTATTTAGATTTCCAGAAAGCTTTTGACAAAGTCCCGCACAAAACATTAATTCTCAAACTGAACGCAGTTGGGATTCAAGGAAACACATGTACATGGATTAGGGAGTGGTTAACATGTAGAAAACAAAAAGTACTGATTAGAGGAAAAACCTCAGAATGGAGTGTGGTAACCAGCGGTGTACCACAGGGATCAGTATTAGGTCCTCTGCTATTCCTAATCTACATTAATGATTTAGATTCTGGTATAGTAAGCAAACTTGTTAAATTTGCAGACGACACAAAAGTAGGAGGAGTGGCAAACACTGTTGCAGCAGCAAAGGTCATTCAAAATGATCTAGACAAGATTCAGAACTGGGCAGACACATGGCAAATGACATTTAATAGAGAAAAGTGTAAGGTACTGCACGCAGGAAATAAAAATGTACATTATAAATATCATATGGGAGATATTGAAATTGGAGAAGGAATCTATGAAAAAGACCTAGGAGTTTTTGTTGACTCAGAAATGTCTTCATGTAGACAATGTGGGGAAGCTATAAAAAAGGCTAACAAGATGCTCGGATACATTGTGAAAAGTGTTGAATTTAAATCAAGGGAAGTAATGTTAAAACTGTACAATGCACTAGTAAGACCTCATCTTGAATATTGTGTTCAGTTCTGGTCACCTCGCTATAAAAAAGATATTGCTGCTCTAGAAAGAGTGCAAAGAAGAGCGACCAGAATTATTCCAGGCTTAAAAGGCATGTCATATGCAGACAGGCTAAAAGAATTGAATCTGTTCAGTCTTGAACAAAGAAGACTACGTGGCGACCTAATTCAAGCATTCAAAATTCTAAAAGGTATTGACAGTGTCGACCCAAGGGACTTTTTCAGCCTGAAAAAAGAAACAAGGTCCAGGGGTCACAAATGGAGTTTAGAAAAAGGGGCATTCAGAACAGAAAATAGGAGACACTTTTTTACACAGAGAATTGTGAGGGTCTGGAATCAACTCCCCAATAATGTTGTTGAAGCTGACACCCTGGGATCCTTCAAGAAGCTGCTTGATGAGATTTTGGGATCAATAAGCTACTAACAACCAAACGAGCAAGATGGGCCGAATGGCCTCCTCTCGTTTGTAAACTTTCTTATGTTCTTATGTTCTTATGTTCTTAACTGAGTCCAAAATCTATTTATTTATATTGGAAACTGTTCGTCAGGAACCTAACTAAATAAATAGGACAACTGATCTGTTTACCTGTTGAAAACCAAAACACACAGTACTAGTGACGGGACTGAAGCCTCAGCTGCTTCGAACCCACATGAACCTACTGACACAAACAGTGTTATGAAGCAAAGGCTCATGTGGTTCATTTGAACCACTAGGTTGTGTGACCCATGAACAGTGTTTAATAGTAGCTGATCGGAAGGAAACTATTTTCTACCCAATACGTACTCTGTCAATGGTGCTCACAGTGTGGTGTTTCAGTAAAGCTGAAAGGAACGTTTTTTTTGTTTTGATTTTTTTAATGGAGATGCTACTTTTTATTTTATATTTCATAAACATTTACATATTTTTTGCAAATAAACAAAAAACAAAAAAAGAATTAAGTATGTACAAACAGAGCTCTTTAGGAACATAAAATCCTCCAATCTATTATATGTGTATAAAGGGATAGAGTACACAATTTCTTTAAAAATGTAAATGGTAGGGTGTGGAAGGGTGATGGGTAATTCACTGACACGGGAGACAGACAGGTGGATTTGGCAACACCGCACAGGTGCCCAGTTTTATTTTGGGGTGCTCTTTTTCTTTTCACCAGCAGATGGCGCTGTTGGTCCGTGGTTTGCTTACCAACGTTGGTAAACAGAGCCACGGGAATACCAAGCGATGGTACACAATACCGGCGGCCTTGCAGGTGCTTCAAAACAATAATTCAAAACAGAAGGCACAAAGAAACAGGGAAAATAAAACAGTAACAAAACTACAAAGAAAAGGTGCTGCACTTGGCAGCTATATCCCAGTCGCCGCTACCCGTGCGACCCGGATCACCGTCCTACACTGCCGGCTAACTAGCCTGCTCCATTACAATACTCCGGGGTCTGCCCAAGGGCTCCCCGCTCTCACTGTCTCGCTGTGAGACTCTTTCTTTTTCTTCCAGCTGATTCCCGATCCCGAATCAGAGCTTCCGCACTCTCGGAGCGTCTAAGTGGGCAGCCCTGAGGAAACAGCAGAGCATTATTTTATAGGGCTAACAATCTCCCAAGACTCGCCTCTCAGCCATTCAGAGAGGGGGAAAGTCCACACACCCACTTTCCCACCTCCCCGTGTCACTGCCATGACTCGCAGACAGTTGTTGGACGACTGCCGCCCTCTTCCTACAGCCCTATGAACACGCCAGCAGAGTCAGCACAGATCTCCCCCTGCCACATAGGGATTCAAACCCACTGTTTTCTACCTCTCTACTGTATTGCTAGAGCTATACTACATGTGCCACCAAAGAATACGTCTTACACACCGTTACTGAAGTCTCATCAAATTACACTGTCTCTTATTTCAAGCAGAAAGAGCTTGTTTTCGACTGGGTAACACTTTTATATTTCTAGTATGATTATTTAAGAAGGTTTTATTTCTTAATCACACGTGTGATTGGATATGTAAAAGAAATATTCCAGGCAATTGCAAAAAAAGCCCATTTAACCGAGACATTATAGATGCCCAATTAACCGAGAAAATTAAAAATGAAATTGCTTCTCAAATCTGTATGAAATGTCATTATATAACACAGTGCCTTCTCTGAGCATTATTGCAATTGTCCTTTAGTAAGTGGACTTCTCTCTGGAGATAGGGGGCTGTCTCTACTCTCAGTGTATTGAGTTATAGAGATCTATCAAGAGGTAGCACTGAAGAGCATGACGCGCTTCATGTGCTTCGGCTCAGTGAGTCGTTTTGTGAACCGAATCATTCAGTGTGTTCAGTGGTTCAGGAGGCTTCACTATACAGTACCTTTTGTTACGACACACAGGCGGGGCTCTTCACACAGGAGAGACCCTGAACAGACTGGCTGCTCTCCTTATATACTGCCAGTTGGCTCTAATTTACAATAATGACCCAACTGCCAAAACAATTAACATAATCTATCAATTAAACATTTTCTTTTGTCAGGGTCAAGACTAAAAATTCTCTTTTATAAAATGGCTTTCTTATCTTAGTGGGTTTTAATGTAACTTTAAAATTGCTGCTTTTGTTTTAAAGAGTGTACTGTTGTTTCAATCTGTTATTTAAATGGTCTGATTATGGCAGTTGTATGTGTGACATGCTATACAAATGTATTGTGGTTTGTTCTTTTTTCTGCTATGTACTGTACAGTGCTTTGTACTGGACGTGAAAACAGGTTTTTCGCGATATATTACGTTATTTATTCAATTAATTGAGTCCACTTGGTCCTATCCTTGCAGGGGTGGAGCAGGTTACTATAGCAACAACACTTATCGTTTGGTGATCCTTCAACCGTTACATGGCAGGATACCGTCCTGTAGGAAGGAGAAACCTTTCATTAAATCTATACCATTAAGACCAGAAATCTGGTGAACCCCTGACATTCTTTCGATGAGATGCATGACAATGAAAACTAGCTTTTATCAGAGTGTTTTTAAATGTGAACATTTTTAATTCTGTAAACCTTTGTTAATTGTTTTACTCAACGCTGCGGTATGCAATAAAACACACAAACATCCCTGCTTTTGACAAAACCATAACAAGAAAATCTGGAAATTAATTCTGAAAGGCAAAAACGTTTCATGTAAACTAAACTGCTATTTGCCTTTGATTCCTTTGTAAACAAGAGACATTCATCTCAATGGCAATCATATTATTGAGAAAACGAATGCGCCATTTTCATAAATAACCAGACTTCCAAATATCTCTGAGTACTTCATTTTTATTAAATAATGCAAATACAATATATTTCCATTTACACATGTTCTCATAAGGTCTTCCTTCCCACTGTGGAGTTAAAACACTCCGGTATTAAATCTATACCATTGATCGGAATGTGATATTTAAACAGTAGCTTCAAGTGCTTTTTTATATATTCTCAGCTTCGGTCACCGTGTGTGTTTTTGCACTATATTCTCCCCTTCGTTTACTGTGTGTATTATTGCACTATATTCTCCCCTTCGTTCACTGTGTGTATTATTGCACTATATTCTCCCCTTCGTTCACTGTGTGTATTATTGCACTATATTCTCCCCTTCGTTCACCGTGTGTGTTATTGCACTATATTCTTCCCTTCGTTCACCATGTGTATTATTATACTATATTCTCCCCTTCGTTCACTGTGTGTATTATTGCACTATATTCTCCCCTTCGTTCACTGTGTGTATTATTGCACTATATTCTCCCCTTCGTTCACTGTGTGTATTATTGCACTATATTCTCCCCTTCGTTCACCGTGTGTATTATTGCACTATATTCTCCCCTTCGTTCACTGTGTGTATTATTGCACTATATTCTCCCCTTCGTTCACTGTGTGTATTATTGCACTATATTCTCCCCTTCGTTCACTGTGTGTATTATTGCACTATATTCTCCCCTTCGTTCACTGTGTGTATTATTGCACTATATTCTCCCCTTCGTTCACTGTGTGTATTATTGCACTATATTCTCCCCTTCGGTCACTGTGTGTATTATTGCACTAGGTTGAGTTTCCTATCTATGCTATACTTTGTAATGCATTTTGTTTTCTCAAGGTCTCGGCAAGGCAATGTTTCACATATACACTTTTCTCAAGGTCTCGTGCAGGACAACCCTTTTCTCTTTTTATAAATGAATGCGCTCAGTGGCTCTGTGTTTTACAGCTCCAATGTTGAGTTGTTCTATTTGTTCTGTCTACAGGATCTATCTTCACCTCACATTGGATTCTCCAGGCAAGCTCAAGGCAAGGTCAAAGTGCCACTAGTTATTTTAATCATTTGACAATGTGATATTTTCACCAACCCCAACTACTGTACGTACAAATAGACTGGTAATGCCATTATTTTTAATCAACTTGGCCACTACAATCCCGGGATCTCAAACTGAGCATGTTTGAGATGAACTTGAACAATGCGTTCGTCATCACAATCCCTTTCCTACCTTTCTGCGCCAACTGCCTGGAATATTAATGACTGATTGGATTAATAACTCTAACCCCTAGTCTATGTCACATTGAGTCAAGGCTCAAAAAGGTAGCCTAACCCGCTATTAGGTAAAGCTCCTAATAAAGTGGCCAAACAGTGTATCAATACAAAATACATGCTAAGAGCTTACAGCCAGTATCTATCTATCTATCTATCTATCTATCTATCTATAATGAACGCAATATATACCAAGGGATTGCATGAGTAATGTCTGAATATATTACAAGTGTGACCTGATTCAGCAGTGTGATAATTCTAACTGTTCTGAGTCAGCTCTAGCATAACAAGTAGGCGTTTGCATGACATTCTCAAAATAATCTTCAGAACATCTAACATTTATACATCTAAACACTGAATATAGGAGGCTGTGTGCTCCAGTGGTTATGGGCTTGTAACCAGGAGGTCCTTCGTTCAAATCCCAGCTCAGCCACTGATTCACTGTGTGACCTTGAGCAAGTCACTTAACCTCCTTGTGCTCCGTCCTTTGGGTGAGATGTTGCTGTAAGTGATTCTGCAGCTGATGTATAGTTCACACACCCTAGTCTCTATAAGTCGCCTTAAATAAAGATGTCTCTCCAAGATTCTTCCACACAAGCCTGTCTGCTGTGTCCCTCATCCACGTTGCTCCAGTGTGTTTCCTAATTTCATCTTGCCATCATCCTGGAGGTCTTCTTGGTCTCTTTATATCTCTTGGGATCCAATAATAATAAAGTGTTTCAGATTTATACCATTGTCTGACACCTAACCCATTCTGCTTTAAAATAATTCTAGAGGGGCATTCATTTAATACAGGATTTGAGGATTTATAACATTAAATTACACATCTCTCAATATTTGCTGATTGTTCGGTGCAGTTTAATAGATATGCCATGAGTTCAGAGGGGGTGCTTTGAATCTTGGGCTCATCGAGTTGGTGTTCTTCCCTGCCCACAGATGGCAGTGCAATGGCCTTGTTCTCCCGTGGGGTTAGAAGAAAAATCAGCAGCCCCTACTGGTCAGGACGAACCAGGCTGGCCTCACATGCAGGCTGTGTTAAACATGTATTTATTCTTATGTATTGCTGAATACTTTCATGCCAAACTGCAGCTGTGTCTATTTTAATGATCTGTATACTATATTATCCTTGTTATTACTCAATTATTTAGCATTACTACAGTGAAAATTTAGTTGCATGAGGTATACAAAAAAAAAAAAAAATGGTTTTAAATTGTAGGGCTGTGATATTAAAATCTGACACTATTAAATTAGATCCTCTGTGTGTTATATTTCAACTGTTTGAATAATAAGTAAATAAAAACAGTTCTAAAATAATATTATACTTTAAGAAATCTGGTGAACCCCTGACATTCTTTCGATGAGATGCATGACAATGAAAACTAGCTTTTATCAGAGTGTTTTTAAATGTGAACATTTTTAATTCTGTAAACCTTTGTTAATTGTTTTACTCAACGCTGCGGTATGCAATAAAACACACAAACATCCCTGCTTTTGACAAAACCATAACAAGAAAATCTGGAAATTAATTCTGAAAGGCAAAAACGTTTCATGTAAACTAAACTGCTATTTGCCTTTGATTCCTTTGTAAACAAGAGACATTCATCTCAATGGCAATCATATTATTGAGAAAACGAATGCGCCATTTTCATAAATAACCAGACTTCCAAATATCTCTGAGTACTTCATTTTTATTAAATAATGCAAATACAATATATTTCCATTTACACATGTTCTCATAAGGTCTTCCTTCCCACTGTGGAGTTAAAACACTCCGGTATTGTGTGCCTGTACATTTACAAGAAGTCAAATGGCTGGATAAATATGTCTTGGTGCGCAAGTGAGAGAATGAACTGCTTTGTAATAAATATGTCAGTCTACACATCCTTTCAAACATGAACAAGTCACAGATTATAACAATGTATTCTATATCTCACAACATTCTCATATAACACTGAAAAGTGATTGAATCCAAGTATTAAGAAAACATACATGCTGTGGTTAAACGCTACGTATTGTAAAACAGCAGTTCCAAAACAAGATTTAGTATTAGATTATCTATGACATAATAATACAGCAATTTGACATACTGTACTACCATTACATTCAAGACAATTAGTTCGCTTTAGACTTTGCTGTGCTAAAGCCCCTTGTTAAGGGACTGGGATGGGTGTTAAGGGGGAGTTAATCTAAAAACAAAATGGACCGCATTAAAACAGTGAGCATATGACAAAAAGATTAAAGGTATTTGAAACATTGCATGAAACACTGTTTCTGTATACTATTACATTTATATAATAAAAAAAAGAAATCTGCCCCATCCTTGAGTACAGCACAGAACACTCTGAGGACGATCTAATTATACACAGTAGCGTTCTTCTCTTTGCACTGTCTTGTCACACTGGTATGCCTTGCTAAGCACCTGATGTTGCTACTAATGCTTCAAGCATTCAGGTCATAGTCTTTTTTGCTGCTTACTCTCATTATAAGCGTTGTTTGTCAGGGGCTTGGTTCAGGGGTGCTCCTGTATCTCCTCCTCCTCCTCCTCCTCCTCCTCGAATATTGAGCTCAATCTGCGGGCGCTTCTGCTCCTGTCCACTGGTGGCCTGTAGTGGCACTGTCCATTAAGTAGTTTCCTAATGGGCATCAAGGGAATAATGTCCTCCCCTAAAAGCTGCTGCTGCCTGTGCCTGAAATCATTCTGCCTCTTTAGCCTTTTGAACTCATTGAAGGCAGAGGTGGAAGTCTGATAGAGGGTCAGAGCTATAGCTTTCGCCTTGTTTGGTTTGGTGACCAGCACAGCGTGGCACCGAAGCACCACTGCCTTGTGTTTGATCTGGTGCCTGTAAACCCAGGCTAGTATCTTCGGTCTCCGGGAGTCAGCTGCGCAGTAGGTAATCCTGTGTAAAAGGTAGAAGTGTCCAGGTTTTTTAGATCCCTTTTCGGAGTGGCTCATCCTGATCCCGTTTGGTCCCAGAGTCAATTTCATTTTGGTGCTCTGGCTGCCGAAGTCGCTTTTGGTCCAGATTGTGTTGACCGCGTCCTCCATGCAGCCCTCTCCCTTGGCGTTCAGGGTCACGGCGTTCCCCAGATAGCGCACTGTGTAAGTCGGGGCGTCCTTGTTCAGCTCCACTTTCTGACGTTTGCTTTTGAACATGCTTCCCAGCCGTTCAAAGGAGTAGTCAGGGAGAATGTCTGGACAGGAGCGCATGAAAGAGGAGATGATGGAATTACAGGTTAAGCCTGCAGTCAGACTCTTGTGCTTCAATTTCTCCTCGTCCTCCACCAGCACAAACTTGCTCCTTTTCCAGGGTAGCATTGTGAGGGTCCAGAGAGCAGAATCTCCAGTGATGTGCTCCTCCGTCTCTCTCTCTGTCTGTCTGAGGCAGCTTTTTTGCACTGTGTATAAATAGTGAGTGCAGCAGCACGTCAGCTCCATCATTGCTCCTCCTACTTCTTGTTGCCTGCATCGCACAGCCAGTGCACAGAGAAAGGCACGCGTGGGATCTGTAAGCAGAGCTAAAGACATTTGTAAATCTTAACCCTTAGATTCATTCATTTTATATTACTTCAGATATTAAAGAGTGTACTTATCCACATACAGAAACACACTATTGTTCTATAATTAAATTTATTCATGCCATTTTTTTGTAATGATGCATCAAGTTTTCTATTTTTTTTAAATGTTTTTATTGTTTTTGACAGAGCATACTTGTGCATTAGATGGTGCACACAGTTACTGGTATGAAGACATTTGGGTGACCCATCCCAAGTTTCACATGTCTATGGCAGACAACTCATAGGCAAAGCACCTTAATATTGTTTATTTTTTAAGAGAGTACAATTTGAATAACTGAAGTAAGAAATAATATAAAATTAATTGCAAGGTGACAGTAATACTACTATGACTACTACTACTACTACTAATAATAATAATAATAATAATAATAATAATAATAATAATAATAATAATGTAATATAACATTCATGTTATGTCAGTAACATGAAGAAATTCATCATTTTAAACCATAAAAGCAAGGCGTCCTCAACATCAGGGTTTTGAGCAAATCAGACACATTCACAGTGTGCTGCTCATAGGCCTGTATTATTGTGCACTGGTTTTTCAGAATGGTTGACACAGTGTTTGCAGGAATGCTGAAATCTGCAGCTATGGCTTTCTTTTCCTGTACAGTGGTGCATTATCACCACCTCCTCTTTTGTCTGCAAGGACAGTGCATGTTTTTGCATGAGCACTACGGCAACTCGAAATGCATCATAGGATCTATAGACCCAAACAGCACTAAAACACAGTATAGTGACACTAATATGGATACAAGTTAATACATTTCCCAATATCCTTTACACTCAGCGGTCAGGATAGCCAGATTTGGGGGACACCTCCCATTTGTAGGGGGAAATCAAAGCCATGGGTGGAAAAATAGGGGAAATGTTGCATGGGGGGAAACGTGGGGGGGATATTTTTCAAATAGAGGGCTTCAGCTAAAAATGGGGGATTGTATGTCCTTTGTAGTGAGCTCCTTAGTACATTCCCATAGTGTTCTCGTGATCTTTAAAATATATTAACCCTGCCTTCTGACAGTGAGTTAGACAGTTGAAAATTGGTGAGAGCATGAACAGATACCTGTTTTAATTCTATTGCTCTCCTAACGAATCCTTATAGGGACCCCAGATCTGCAAAAATACATTATTTCTGTTGTTCATTCTGTAGATCACTTGTTCATATGATACTGCTTTGGTCAACAAGCCTACCCACTCCCTAAACGGAATGGGTGATGTTGTCTTCCAGTGCCTGAGTACCACACTAAAACCTGTTGTAAGTGCAAGTCAGCATCAGATAGTCTGTTGATGGTTTAGATCTATCTCCTCGGGCATAATCCCTAAAATACAGAATGCACTGTTCTGATTTAGCAGCATCCCAAATACTTTACTCAAAAGAGTTATTGTTTTGGACCATAGAGGCTTGTCATTTCACATGTGTAAAAGTGTGCCCCTCTGTTTATTGCATCGCCAGCACAAATCAGTGATCCTCAGTTTTAATTTAACCATTCCACTGGGGATCCAGTAGCACCTATGGATTATTTTGTAATTTATTAAACATGACTGGATTTCTCTAAAGGACATATGCCATGACCCAACCTCCTCCTGCCAGCTGCTCTCTGAAATACCTGCTCCAAAGTCCCTTCCCATGCCATCTAATGCTGAAGCTTGGGTCTGTCTAAAAAGGCTATAAAATTGAGATGCCCTTCCTGTCGATTGCCAAGAACTCTGAAACAGTTCTTGAATACCTGTTATCGAAGTTAAAGGACATGATCTAGTCACGGCAAGAATACAACTTCTTAGATATTTCCAAAAGTCAATCTTTAAAATATTATATTTGATCATTATTTGTTTAAATGATAGCAAAATGTCACCTTCAAATTTATCTTCTATAAAGACTATTCCTGCTTTTGCCCAAGACCCCCAGCCAAATGGCTTTTTTATCAATAAGAAACAGTTTGTTATACCATATAGATGTCTTTTTTGTTAGACAGGGTTTTGATTTCGTAATTTGGTGAGTCACTGTCCAGTTTCCCTGGCAAAAGTCAATACAGAGTTCTTAAATGGGAGTGATCTGCCTGTTTGAGTAATAAAGGCTTGAACTGGGAAAGAATTTGTAAGTTCTCTTTCTATAATAACCCACATAGTTGCTTGTGTTTTAGATAGCTGAGAAAGCGAGAAGGCATAGTGACACCAATCAACTTTTGTGAATCCAAGGCCACCGTCCGATTGGGATGCAAACAGTTTTGTTTAATTTAAAAAAAAAATTATTCCAGCCCGCAGGAACTTACTAACAGCTCTGTTATATCTGTCTGGAAGATGAGGAGGGAAGCTGATCGGAAGAAGTTATGTGTTGTAATTAATTTGGGGGACAGTAATCATCTTTATAATATTCATTTTATCCAGTAAGGAGAGGCCTAACTTTGTCCAATTTTGTAAAATGCTTTCAATTTTTTGGATAAGAGGGAGGAGGTTAGTTTGCATGATATTTTCCAACCCTGGAGTGAACTTTATACCCAAGTATATCATGCCAGTAGGAAACCATTTAAACGTCCAGTGTTCTCGGGGGGCATATTTTAGATGTTGGCATAGCCTCAGACTTTGTCCATTTGATTTTGTATCCTGTTATCTGTGAGAAAGAATCTATTAATGAGAGGTTGTGAGGGACAGCTGTTTAAGGGTTAGTGGACATCAGTAATATGTCCTCAGCATAGAGAAATAAGTAATGTTCTTGTTGCCCTGCATGAATTCCCACAATGTCTGTATTGTTTCTTAAAGCTACTGCCAGGGGTAAAAAATAAAGGCAAACATTAGTGGGGAAAGGGGGCATCCCTGTCTAGTCCCCCTGTTAAGCAAAAAGGGGGAAGACATTAGTTAATTTGTAAGAACTGATGCCATGGGGCCTGTCTTTAATAACTGTAACCAGTGTATGTATCATGAACCTAAACCAAACAGTTCTAGGGTACGAAAGAGATACCATCACTCCACCCTATCGAAAGCCTTTTCGGCATCAAAAGAGAAGGCAAGTGGAGGGTCTGTGCTGTTCCTAGTCTGCCATAGGAGGTGTAATAATCTGCGTAAATTATCTGCTGAGGTCCTGCCTTTGACAAAACCAACCTGATCTGGCTGGATCAGCTTGGGAAAAAGGTCTCCAGACTTGTTGCCAGAATGTTTGCTATGAGTTTTGCGTTGACGTTGAGTAGTGATACAGGTCTATAACTATCAGTTTTACATTGACATTGAGTAGTGATACAGGTCTATAGCTATCAGATTTGCATCAACTTTGAGTAGTGATACAGGTCTATAGCTATCAGTTTTGCATCAACTTTGAGTAGTGATACAGGTCTATAGCTATCAGTTTTGCATCAACTTTGAGTAGTGATACAGGTCTATAGCTATCAGTTTTGCATCAACGTTGAGTAGTGATACAGGTCTATAGCTATCAGTTTTGCGTCGATGTTTAGTAGTGATACAGGTCTATAGCAGATACATTGCTGAGGGTCTTTCCCTTTCTTATGGATTGCTGTTATAATAGCTGCTTGCATACTAGTTGGAAGACAGCCCATCTGCATAGCATTGCAAAAGACTATTAATAATTTAGGTGCGATTTCCTCAGAAAATTGCTTATAAAAATCTATAGGAAATCCGGCATCTCCAGGAGACTTTCCCGCACTAATCAGGAAAGATCCCTATAACATCTCTATTAGGCTATTGAATTTCTTGCAAGTGAGTGTCATTCCTCCTCTGATAAAGTTGGCAGATTAAATAGGGAAAACTGAAGAGATCAAGTTCTTGGCACGTTGTTGTTTAACCCTTTGTGCTAAGGGTGTTCCTGCTCTTTCCCTCTGTTCATCTCCCTCTGTTTTTCTGCAGCATGGAGTTTAGTTCTAATTTAAGTTTTCGCAAATTGTTCAGTGTTGAGGGGTCAGGGTGGGTAACATACTTTTTATCAAGTTCTTTAATTTATTTTTCCAGTTCTAGAAAACAATACATTTTTTGTTTCTTAAGAAAACTACAATGTGGTGTAAGACGGCCTCTTAGATAAGCTTGAACCCTTTGAGTAGTGAGTTCTAAAGTGCACTGCCGGTCCTACGGGAGTGAGATTTTTTTTCTGTTTACTACATGTGCTTGATTATTACGAGTACATCGTACAGACCAGCTGAAAGCTATATGTTTGTATGTAGGTAATGAATACTGACGAAATACAGACAAGTCATTTTTACCGTAAATAAATAAAACCAATAAATATATTTTTTATTTAGTCAAAAGGAAAGGTTTTGACTAAAAAATAACGTATAGACAATAAACAATAAACATGGGTTAGGGTTAGGAACAACCACAACTCGTCCTAACCAAAAAAAGGCTGAAGTAGAGAGAGAGAGAGAGAGAGAGAGAGAGAGAGAGAGAGAGAGAGAGAGAGAGAGAGAGAGAAATGAATAAATCATATCCGGCTTAACAGGTTGTGGGGTGGCAACGCACAGAGCTTGGTGTCGCCTCTTTGCTGTCACTTGATGTTAATGGTAAATATTCTTTATTTATGTCTTCACTGACACTCTCGCTGAGATCCGATTCAGTGGAAGAATTGTATATATTTGAATTTAAATCGGAATCTGAATTCAGTATTATTACTAATACTTTCTCATTTTCGCCGGTTTACAAACTGTTGACATTTTTGTGACTCAGATAATTATATGTAATTTAGATCAATATCTGGCAGAGGGCAAAAGGGATCAATAAAAGGTGTTACAGAAACCTAGTGTTACAATATCATGTGATGAGGGGTTTTGTAGGCTCAGTAATTAAAGTTGCAGAACATACCGGTACATTCGTACTCCCTGGGGACCAGAGAAAAGCAAACTTACCGGTACGTTTGTACTGCTCAAAGGGTTAAATGCTTCCAGGGTTGGAAACTGATCCCTCATTAATTTCCTAGTATTCTCGGATTTCTTTTTTAATAAAATCGCAATATTATTTATTTTGAAGTAATGAAGTGTTCATAAGCCACCCAGAGGAATAGTTCCCTGACATATCATCGGTAATCAATGTTAGTTCTATGGGGGCGTGATCACACAGGACAATATTGCCAAGTGAAGCCTGTTCTGTCACACAGACTGCACTATTTGAGATTAAAAAGTAGTCTATTCTTGAGTAAGAGGAAGGCGTGCTAGAAAAAAGGTGTAATCCTCTCTCGTGGGTGAAGTAAACACCATATATTAACAAGACCCAGTTCTGCTGAAATTGTATCAATGGATAAATTACATTTTGTTACAGTTTTTTCAGTACTATTAGATTTATCCAAGAGCACATCTCTGACTTGATTAAAATCTCCACCAATTACTATGTGGTCATGTGGCAATGTTTCCCCACCCCTGTGTATATTTCTATGTTGTATTTTGCTTGTGGTGTGTTAATGTTGGTGTATTGTAATTGGTACCCGGGATATAATATGGGTTATGTGCACGAGTGTTTAAAATGTATATTTTAATCTAGGCATGAGGATTGCACAGCACTTCACATGCAGGTAAAATGTAATAATATGTGAGCACTGGGAATTGTGCTTTTATTAATTCACGTGCAGTTGTACTGAGACTCCAATTGAGTGATTGATTAGCAATCGAGTCTCGGTACAGCTGCAGCATGTTTTCACTCACTCAGGGGTAGTGTGTTCGGTGAGTGGAGAGGAGAAAGTAAAAACGTAAATTAATTTAACTCACCGTGTTTGTCTGTTTGTCCACTCGTTTGTCTGTCTGTTAGTGTTAGTGAGTTTTGTTTGTCTATTTATTTTGGCCTCAAGTGCCGTGTCCTGAGTTTTGTTTGTCTTTCAACCTTTTATTTTCTGTTTGTTTATTTATTAAATGCTGAGGGCAACCAAGCGCTCAGCTTCACCAAACTCCACCTCTCTGTTTATTTTTTGTTGGTTCCTGTTTCTGGTCTGACGTCACCCACTGCAGCCGTCTTTGTGACAGGTCATTACCAAGCTGTCTAATAGCTACACATATGTCATGAAAGAAATCAGGTGAGTCTGAATTAGGGGCAGAGATATTCATTAAAGTGTATTTTCTTCCAGAAATTTCCAGGTCTAAAGCCAGCCATCTTCCCTCCTCATCCGAGAGCTGTTTATGTGTTTGTACAGTTTTTGTGGATAAGAATAATAACCCTGCGTTTTTTAGAAGAATATGAGCTAAAAAAAGACTTGACCCACCCAGTCTATCCTTAATTTGTCAGATTATTCTTTGTTTAAGTGCATTTCTTGTAACTGATGAATTTTATTTTAACTACATAAGGATTTTTTTTCCTTCTATATGGTGATTTACTCCCTTGATGCTCCATGAAACCACTTTTAGTGCCTCTATCATAATACCACATTAACAACATATCTTAATACGCCCTGTATCTGCATAATGCCAGTAATAAGGTCCCTAGTCCGTATTGTTTTCCCAAAATAGCGATCCAGGTTCTGCTGTTTAACCAGCATATAATAATCTGCAGCATTTCTGTTAATGAAATCTCTCCTGCACCAAATGAAATACCCCACAAAACGAAAACAGTCAGTTCCTCTTAAAACACTGGGGAAGCAAAGTAGAAAAAATAATAAACAAAGAGCAGTAGTGCCAAACAAATGTCCATTACCACTACACTCTCAGTTAAACTAAACTCGCAATAAGAGATCCGTGGAACCGTGCATTCCCTGACCTGCTGGACCCCTCCACTCACAATCCTCCCTGATAAATCTGTCCTGAAGAAATTCCCAACAAAGGTATTTTCTGTATCTTGTTTTATCTTGTTTTTTTTCCCTCCCCCCCCTTTAAATAATAACTGAGCTCTTTGTTGGCCTGATGTCAATTTAGAACTGTAACATATGTAATATGTATTCATTTAGACCATAATCAGGAGTATCACATTTTTCACAGGCTACCAATATATACATATATACATTAATTAAGGTGTACATACCCTCCCATATGCATACACATAAACAGAGCATACTGTCTACACATACCTGCATTATAAATCAAAGATTTTAAAACAGTACTCTCAAAAACTGTGGCTAGTTCTCTGTCTCTGTGGAAATGTGAATTTACCAGCTATCAGTCCGAAAGCTTACCTTGAATCCCTGCCCCACCACAAAGCTTCCACTAGATTTCCCCCGAATGTTGCAATCTCACTCCAGCAGGGCTGAAAGAAAGCTGCTAATGTCCGCAGGAGATGAAAACCGATGCTGGGTGCCATTAACTGAAACTTTCATGATAGCTGGGTAAAGTATTGCATATCTTATGCCCTTCTCCTGTAGTGATTGCTTAACCTCATCAAACTTCCTACGCCTTAGCATCACATCTTGCAACAAATCCTGGAAGAAAAACACACGGTTGTTCACCATTCTACTCCCCCTTTCTCTCGGGCAGCCCGCAGCTTGGTTTTACTTGCATTGTAGCGCAGAAAGCGCACTAGGATTTGCCGAGGGCGTCCTTCTGAGCTGGGTTTCTGGCCATAGCGATCTGTGTGCTCGTTATGCTATGTTGTCAATGTCTAGGCCCAGGCATTCGTGTAGATGTGAGTTCAGAAAGCTCTTCGTATTACGTCCTTTCGGTGTTTTCAGGAACCCCTGCCATCCTAATGTTCTTTCGGCATCCCATGTTCTTGAGGTTTGAAATTTTCTTATGCATCTGCTCCATTTTCTGCACCAGCAGGCCCTTTTCACTTGAAACTGATCTTCCAGGTCAGATATTCGAGTTTTAGTTTCAGTTGTACTGACATTTTCAGAGAGTGTATGCCTGTCTTTACACCTGTGATATCTGCAGTTATTCCTTGAAATGCTTTTAATATTAGTTCAGGTCCCTTCTCCGATACAACCGCCATGTTATACTCAGCTTGTGCCTCTGTTTCTGAGAAGTAGATCTTTCGGGGTTCTCTTTGGGATCAACTGGCATCACAACCTATCTCTAGTGTAAACAATGAAGGTATTTCAGCACCAGTGAAATGTTTTTTGTTAAGGGATTGGGAGAAAAAGGCGTCCAGCTTAGCTGAGTTTTACACTACCTGGCCATTTGGGGTGATCATCCCATGCGACCCTCCGATACGGGATACTCTTAAAGAATAACACTCATTGTCACATGATCAGTGGAGAGCGGTATGTTGTCCCAAGACGAGTGGGTTGATTGCAACTACTGAAGGGAGGCGTGAAGATACGAATTAAGTACAGACTTATATATTCCCAATCTAGTAACTTGTTTTAGTGGGCTGGCTAGTGTTTAGTGGGGCTTGTCTGTTGCCGTGTTTTCTTCCCTGAGTGTGTGCGTGTTGGAATATTGAACTGCATACTTTTTATTGCTTGAATAGAATACATATGAACATACATATATAGTGCATGTATAGTGTTAAGGCTTCTCGATGCACAGTGCAGTGTGTTAAGGCTTCTCGATGCACAGTGCAGTCTGTTAAGACTTTTAGATGCACAGGACAGTGTGTTAAGGCTTCTCGATGCACAGTGCAGTGTGTTAAGGCTTCTCGATGCACAGTGCAGTGTGTTAAGGCTTCTCGATGCGCAGTGCAGTGTGTTAAGGCTTCTCGATGTACAATGCAGTGTGTTAAGCCTTCTCGATGCACCGTACAATGTGTTAAGGCTTCTCGATGCACAGTGCAGTGCAGTAAGTTAAGGCTTCTCGATGCACAGTGTTACAATATCAGCATCTCAGAACGGGAGCAGCTTGAAACACCATGGGATTCTGAGACTTAAAAATGGAGGTACTGCTAACCTGTGATCCAAAGGGTCTGCCCTATGTTAGTCAGTTTTGATCCGCATTTTTCTCGCTCACAGCTATAGGTTCATACTGCTGAATCTAAAGTAAAATAAACTAAACCACATCACCAACATCATCATTATTAAAAAGGCTAATGCTTACAATTTCCTTTTAATTCTGAACTGAAGAATATATTGAGATTCCCATCTCATTTCCACTGGGGTCCTGGAAGACTGTGGAAGCAGCATACTGTACATTCCTACCCAATTATTGTGTTACCACTCTACACTTGTAAAGTACACAACTCCGTGGCAATTTTGCTTTTTTGCCATGCTTTTGCAATAGTTATACTAGGTATTTACCATAGTTTAATATAGTTTGCGATGCTTTTTAATATGCTTTACCATATACCTTTGGGATTTACAATGTTTGCTTATACTTTATAATGGTTTCACTATGTTTTTATCACACTTTGCTATGCTTTTACTATGGTCAACTTTTCAAAGGGTACTAAGTGGACAAGGCATTTGACGGACTGTATGGTGTTTTTTGTCTTTACAAATGTTATTGTAGGTGTTTGCTGTTACTCTTACCAGATATAACTGTGGAATTTCTAAACTGCATTCACATTTTCACCTGTTCACATTTTCTGGTTTTGTTAAACAGTGTTTCCATAACAGAGGCAAACACTTAAGTCTTCTGTTTTGTACACACACACACACACACTCTCTCTCTCACACACACACACACACACACACACACATACTTGTGGGGACTTCTCATTGATTCTTACTATATTTTTATTTACTATTTCTAACTCCAGTCAGACAAAACTCCAGACAGGGTGAAAGTCGACAACAAACTAAATATTTTGGCACTTTTAGTTTTTTTTTAAAAGCCATATTTAGTTGTTAAAAAGTCATTTTACAAAGTGGGGACGTCCCCCACAATGTCGTTTTTCAGGAGTTGCTATCTTTGTGGGACATTTTCTCAGATTTTGTCCCCAAATTGATAGTAATACCTGCCCCCACACACATACACACACTAAGACACACATGCACGCACACACACAATGAGAGCACATTTAAGCTTTTTTTTTCTTTTAGTTCACTAGAAAATTCCAGACCAAATAGCGTTTATAAAATCACATTCACCCACCCCCAACACAGGTGTACATCAATGAGATCCAGACCCTGAACAGATCATTGATATGACCAAAGAGTGAAACAATGTGCCAGTTATCACTACACAGCATCAGTAATTGAACTTGATGAAAGAATCTTATACATGTATTGCATTTATAAAGCACTATACATAGCAAACCTCCCACAATACATGTGTATAGAATGTCACACATACAGCTGCCACAGGCATACCATTTCAATAACAGCATACATTCAATACAAACGCAGCAATTATAAAATTACATTAAAACCCACTAAGAAAGGAAAGCCATTTCATAAAAGTGAGTTTTTAGTCTTGACTTGAAAACTGTAATGGTCCCAGCTTCCCTGACAAACGAAGGCAGAGCATTCAACAATTTAGGACCTCTGCAAGAAAAAGCCCTCCTCCCGTGTTGCTTTTGTTGACCCATAGGAATAACCAGCAGCCCCGCATCCTGTGATCTCAGGGTGCGGTTTGGAAGATATGAGGTCAGTAACTCCTGCAAATAACTAGGTGCTAATCCATTCAGAGTCTCGTAAGTTAACAGCAGAATCTTAAAATCAATTCTATACTGCACAGAGAGCCAATGTAAAGGGGGTAGTATGTTCACTTTTCCTGGATTTAGTCACAATTCTAGCAGCAGTATTCTGAACAAGCTGCGTTTTGGGACACCAGAAAAAAATGCATTACAATAATCAAATCACCTTCTAAATAGAAGGTATCTGTGGAATCTCATTTCTCATGTCTAGTGTTTTATTTTTGAAGAAATGCAAGTCATTGCAGGTTGGACCACAGATCTCCCTGCGGGTCTTCAGAGAATACAGACAGTTATCCAGCCTTTTCTATTCACAGAACTGGGTTACTCAGTACAGGCTGGAGCACAGATCTCCCTGTGCGTCTTCAGAGAATACAAACAGTTATCCAGCCTTTTCTATTCACAGAACAGGGTGTGCCTCAGTTACTCAATTCACGCTGCTCTCTGGTTATCAGCTTTTTGCTGATTGATAAAAGTTTCCAATCCAATATAAGCTTAAAGTGTTTGTAGCTACAAAATAGTTCTATAAATTTCCCCACCATGCTCATCCATTCAATATATTGGTCTCAATGTGCAGTTTTGAAAGAAACATGTTTTAGTAAACATTTACATGTATTTGCATTATTATAACATCTAGTACTACGCTGGATTTAAGAAAATCTCTGTTTGCAAGCTTTCAGATCGACACCAACCCATTGTCCTGAGGACTTCTTTCCAGGAAGTACCCAAGCAGGTGCTTCTCCTAATGACTGACATGCCTTGCAGCCAGTAAGATGCTGTGACACTGCAGGAGTGAAACGATCAAGGAAGTACAGCAGCAACAGACTTTCTGGAAGGCTATGCAAGCAAACCGAGAACGTTCTTTAACCTAGTACCAGATGTCATGTTAAGACAAGGTAATGTTTGCTATAGCATGTGACTGTTTGTTTTCAACACTGCACATTTGACGCCTACATAGTGAATGGAAGTGCATAGCAGGGAGGGTGTATGGAAATGTTATGTCAGCTGCAACCACTTTGATAGACTTCTTTTGATAGACTTAGGGGATCAACCCTACTGTACCATCACTTTATAAATCAGCACAAATAAAAGTGTGTTAGCATCTGCAGAAGAATACTGATGCTAACAAGAGAAGGAAGCGACCTAGGTTTTAATACAATCATTTACACATCCTGACTGTCTTACAGTTAATTATATGATAACCACTTTTAGGTCAGCAGCTTCAAATAAATAATCAATTCCATTCACATATAACAAGTCAAGGGTAATGATTTACTGGGAAAAGCAAGATCCATTATTTAGAATACCTATTCAGAATTATACTTATATTACATTATTTAGAATACCCATTCGGAATTATACTTATATTACATTATTTCCATCCTAGAATCTGTTAAACTACAGTCAATGTTTATTAAAAAAAGTCAAAACACCTTTAATAAATGTACTGTGTTACCAAGCAATGGACGAATTAAATATGGAAAGGCTTTTACAATTCACTGGAAATGTCTGGTGAAGAAACCAATAAAAATAGTCAAATGAATACCTGTAACTGCAAACCAATCAACTGGTTCATTGTTTACTGGTTCCAGTTGCAGGCTGGTGGATATCAAAGGCTGCAGGAGGCATGGCAGTAGAACCAGCCTGAGGTAACTGCTATATCCAGCCAAGCAGCTATATCCTGTCAAGCAGCTCTACACTACAAACACAATGGCAGTAGTGATTGTTTTCAAAGTTCAATATCATTTATATTCTTATTGTACTGACAGATGATTGTGGTAAAGTGTGGTGAGTTTAGAGGGGAGATATATAGAACCTCAAGGAGCTCGCAGCCTATACCCTCTATGACCATTGGATGAGACAGTGTAGTCCAACAGCCTAAGGGCAGGGTAAAATAACTTCCCAGCTGGCATTACAAGGTCCAGGGAATTCCGAACACCTGTGGTTAATTGGCATGTATATTTAAAGACCCTGAATCTGCTTGCTAGCTGTCTGTGGTAAGGCTGAGGCCGTGGAATGTGGCGGAGAGAATGACCAAGCGAAGGTCAGAATTAAAATTGCTGTTAAATCTGTGCATTTAATACTGGAACTGGGTTCAACGGGCAAGCAGCTTAACTGCCCGGTTATTAGTCAGGAAATTACTGTTTAGCTAGTACTCCGAAAGAGAGTTAGCTTTTCTTTTGGTTTTTATCTATTTTGGAATTCAAATTACATCCTCTGATTGAAGAGCTCTGTATATAAATAAACTTACAGGTATCGCCATGTGTAAAAATTCCATTCTGCTGCCTGAGTTTCATTGAGATTACGAAAAGACTGTTGTGTTCCGGGCTAAACGGTGGCAATCAAGACACGTTGTCACTATATATATATATATATATATATATATATATATATATATATATATATATATATATATATATATATATTTGCCATTATGTTACTGTGATACCATTATGATGGCCAGGAAGGAGACAGACACAGTACTGGGGGTATGGAAGCGTTGTTGCGTGAATTTTTTGTACATAAACAAAATAAAAAGGATGAACAAAACAAAAACACTGAACAAACCAAAACAGCACAGTGGCCAAAACAGACACGGAACACAAGTATCGTGCTGGTATAAATCCAGCATGAATAGCAATTGTATTTGTTACTTCACCTCCCGACTCTCGTTCCGCCTCTGAACACACCACCCTGAGTGAATGATTCTACAGTCGGCACGTGAATTCATTTGTGCAATCCCAGTGCCCTCATACAAATACATACTTTAAACTACACGTGAAGTAATTGTGCAGTCCCTGTGCCGAAATACAAATATACATTTTAAATCACCCATGCTACATACCCCACACTCCATGTACCACTGCATACATACATCTAACATAAAACAATACATACATACATCTAACATAAAATACACACAAGGGAGAGGCACCCCGCCTCATATCTCCCGCTTTGTGCACAGCACACATGGCCTCAAAGTCCACCCATCCCCCCTCCCACCCCCCCTTAAAATCCTAGAAGTCCCAATCGTATGTTGTCAGTGGAAATGCTGAAATCCTGGGCAATCCTGGCAGCGGAAATGCTGCTCTTAGCAACACTGTCAGTGGCAATGCAGTTAGCAGAAATGCTGACAGCTCTAAGACTGGCTCCTCCAGCCAGGGAAAGGTTGGCTCATGCTGGCAGCGGGCAGACATGCTCACAGCGGGACGAGGTCCTCTTTCCGTGGCAGTGCTAGCAGCGGAAAGGCTGCCAGTGGCAATGCCGTCAGCAGAGATGCTGACCACGGAGCGAGGTCCTCCTCCAGTGGCAGTGGTGGTGGTGCTGTGTACTCTGGCAGTGTTGGTGGCGCTGGCAGCGGCAAGGCTGCCCTTAGTGTGGGTCACTCTGGCAGTGGCAGCGGTGCTGCGTACTCCGTCTGTGCAACTACTGTGGGTGGAGGTGGTCTCTCATCTCTCCTCCTTCTCTGTAGCCAGCGACTCCCTTTTCATGGGCTCCGGACCCAGAATTTCCAGCACCGCAACTGCTGCTGCTGCTGGACACAACAAAGCCCTGGGTGATGACAAGCAGACATCCCTGGGCAGTGTTATGCAGGCATCCTGTGGAAATGGCAAACTGGCCTCCCCGTGCAATGGTGAACTGGTCTCCCCGGGCGATGGTGAACTGGCCTCCCCCGAGTGATGGTGAACTGGCCTCCCCGGGCAATGGTGAACTGGCCTCCCCAGGCGATGGTGAACTGGCCTCCCCGGGCGATGGTGAACTGGCTGTGGTGCTGCAGTAGGCGAGGCTCCTCCCGATAGGACTGGAGAGAGTGTGGCCCATCCCATATCTGCAGCCAGGTAATTGAGCACCATGGCTCTGATGTCTAGGAGGGACGCTGGCCGATGCTGCTACCAAGCCTTCCCATTGCTCCCCATCTCTGGCCGCAGCAGGTCAACTGCCATCGGGAGGTCCTCCTGGAAGTTCCCCTCAAGGTCCATCAGCCAGTCAAAGATCTCCCTTGACAGTGTTGGACGCTCATGCTTCTCCCTCATAGGCACTGGAAACCTGATCCGCCTCATCATAGGCACTGGAGCTTTTCCTGGCTTTTTTGCCTTCTTCTCAAGATGGCCGCTTCGTCCCTTCTTTCTCCTTGGGGCCAGCAGGTGGTCCTCTTCCTCCTCTACCTCTGGGAGGGGGCAGTTGTCTGGGAAGTGACCCCACTCCCTGCAGATGTGGCACCAGCTTAAAGGGTACATAATGGGATATTCTAAATTGGGAGAACATAAAATAATTGGCGACTAAAAAATTTAAAAATACACACAAGAGTGGGGTGTGGGTTTGAGAATGTTTCTCTCAGCAAGCCAGTGCAATCCTCTGCTACCTAATGCATTTGGGAACACTTGCTGACTTATCTAAGAATAATACATAATATGAATCATACAGTACATCTCTCAGAATGTCTGTTATGCATCATGTTTACCCTAAATTGTAATTAAAAGCACAGTAACTGGCGGCTTTTTACATGTAAGTAATTACAAGGTTGTTGAACGATTCACACATATTACTTACACTGAAAGAGTAAGCAATTACACTGTGTTAGTTTGTGTTTATTGGTCCCTTATTTTTTATGAGCAATCCTTCTGAGAGGCTCTTGTTGCAATTACTCAGATACTAGGTTTGGTTTGGTTTGGTTTTGCCTATGCGTTCAGGGGCTGCCACTTCAGTTTACATTGCATGCCACTGACATAACATTGGCTAGATCAGCTAAAGGGTCATTATACTAGCAAGCACCCTCTATTGCACAGCAAACTTTCTTACTGTGGCAAACAAACAGTAAGAAGCTTGACCCCAAGTGGCACATCACTAGCTTGTGCTGGTTCTTCTGCACAGACGCTTCGTCTGATTGAGCCTGTGTTTCCTCTGATCGAGCATGTGTTTCCTCTGATCGAGCATGTTTCCTCTGATTGAGCCTGTATTTCCTCTGATCGAGCCTGTGTTTCCTCTGATCGAGCCTGTGTTTCCTCTGATCAAGCCTGTTTCCTCTGATCGAGCCTGTGTTTCCTCTGATCGAGCCTGTGTTTCTTCTGATCGAGCCTGTGTTTCCTCTGATCGAGACTGTGTTTCCTCTGATCAAGCCTGTTTCCTCTGATCGAGCCTGTGTTTCCTCTGATCGGGCCTGTGTTTCTTCTGATCGAGCATGTGTTTCATCTGATGGAGCCTGTGTTTCCTCTGATCAAGCCTGTTTCCTCTGATCGAGCCTGTGTTTCCTCTGATCGAGCCTGTTTCCTCTGATCGAGCCTGTGTTTCCTCTGATCGAGCCTGTGTTTCCTCTGATCAAGCCTGTTTCCTCTGATCGAGCCTGTGTTTCCTCTGATCAAGCCTATTTCCTCTGATCGAGCCTGTGTTTCCTCTGATCGAGCCTGTGTTTCCTCTGATCGAGCCTGTGTTTCCTCTGATCGAGCCTGTGTTTCCTCTGATCGAGCCTGTGTTTCCTCTGATCAAGCCTGTTTCCTCTGATCGAGCCTGTGTTTCCTCTGATCAAGCCTGTGTTTCCTCTGATCGAGCCTGTGTTTCCTCTGTTTCGAGCCTGTGTTTCCTCTGATCGAGCCTGTGTTTCCTCTGATCGAGCCTGTGTTTCCTCTGATCGAGCCTGTGTTTCCTCTGATCGAGCCTGTGTTTCCTCTGATCGAGCCTGTGTTTCCTCTGATCGAGCCTGTGTTTCCTCTGATCGAGAGCCTGATGTGTTTCCTCTGATCGAGCCTGTGTTTCCTCTGGTCGAGCCTGTGTTTCCTCTGATCGAGCCTGTGTTTCATCTGATCGAGCCTGTGTTTCCTCTGATAAAGCCAATTTCCTCACATCGAGCCTGTTTCCTCTGATCGAGCCTGTGTTTCCTCTGATCGAGCCTGTGTTTCCTCTGATCAAGCCTATTTCCTCTGATCGAGCCTGTGTTTCCTCTGATCAAGCCTGTGTTTCCTCTGATCAAGCCTGTGTTTCCTCTGATCGAGCCTGTGTTTCCTCTGATCGAGCCTGTGTTTCCTCTGATCGAGCCTGTGTTTCCTCTGATCGAGCCTGTGTTTCCTCTGATCGAGCCTGTGTTTCCTCTGATCGAGCCTGTGTTTCCTCTGATCGAGCCTGTGTTTCCTCTGATCGAGCCTGTGTTTCCTCTGATCGAGCCTGTGTTTCCTCTGATCGAGCCTGTGTTTCCTCTGATCGAGCCTGTGTTTCCTCTGATCGAGCCTGTGTTTCCTCTGATCGAGCCTGTGTTTCCTCTGATCGAGCCTGTGTCCTCTGATTGAGCCTGTTGTTTCACTCTGATCAAGCCTGTGTTTCCTCTAATCGAGCCTATGTTTCCTCTGATTGATCCTGTGTTTCCTATGATCGAGCCTGTTTCCTCTGATCAAGCCTGTGTTTCCTCTGATCGAGCCTGTGTTTCCTCTGATCGAGCCTGTGTTTCCTCTGATCAAGCCTGTTTCCTCTGATCGAGCCTGTGTTTCCTCTGATCGAGCCTGTGTTTCCTCTGATCGAGCCTGTGTTTCGTCTGATCAAACCTGTTTCGCCTGATCGAGCCTATGTTTCGTCTGATTGAGCCTGTGTTTCGTCTGATCGAGCCTGTGTTTCCTCTGATCGAGCCTGTGTTTCGTCTGATCTGATTGAGCCTGTGTTTCCTCTGATCGAGCCTGTGTTTCCTCTGATCGAACCTGTGTTTCCTCTGATCGAGCCTGTGTTTCCTCTGATCGAGCCTGTGTTTCCTCTGATCGAGCCTGTGTTTCCTCTGATCAAGCCTGTGTTTCCTCTGATCGAGCCTGTGTTTCCTCTGATCGAGCCTGTGTTTCCTCTGATCGAGCCTGTGTTTCCTCTGATCGAGCCTGTGTTTCCTCTGATCGAGCCTGTGTTTCCTCTGATCGAGCCTGTGTTTCCTCTGATCGAGCCTGTGTTTCCTCTGATCGAGCCTGTGTTTCCTCTGATCGAGCCTGTGTTTCCTCTGATCGAGCCTGTGTTTCCTCTGATCGAGCCTGTGTTTCCTCTGATCGAGCCTGTGTTTCCTCTGATCGAGCCTGTGTTTCCTCTGATCGAGCCTGTGTTTCCTCTGATCGAGCCTGTGTTTCCTCTGATCGAGCCTGTGTTTCCTCTGATCGAGCCTGTGTTTCCTCTGATCGAGCCTGTGTTTCCTCTGATCGAGCCTGTGTTTCCTCTGATCGAGCCTGTGTTTCCTCTGATCGAGCCTGTGTTTCCTCTGATCGAGCCTGTGTTTCCTCTGATCGAGCCTGTGTTTCCTCTGATCGAGCCTGTTTCCTCTGATCGAGCCTGTGTTTCCTCTGATCGAGCCTGTGTTTCCTCTGATCGAGCCTGTGTTTCCTCTGATCGAGCCTGTGTTTCCTCTGATCGAGCCTGTGTTTCCTCTGATCGAGCCTGTGTTTCCTCTGATCGAGCCTGTGTTTCCTCTGATCGAGCCTGTGTTTCCTCTGATCGAGCCTGTGTTTCCTCTGATCGAGCCTGTGTTTCCTCTGATCGAGCCTGTGTTTCCTCTGATCGAGCCTGTGTTTCCTCTGATCGAGCCTGTGTTTCCTCTGATCGAGCCTGTGTTTCCTCTGATCGAGCCTGTGTTTCCTCTGATCGAGCCTGTGTTTCCTCTGATCGAGCCTGTGTTTCCTCTGATCGAGCCTGTGTTTCCTCTGATCGAGCCTGTGTTTCCTCTGATCGAGCCTGTGTTTCCTCTGATCGAGCCTGTGTTTCCTCTGATCGAGCCTGTGTTTCCTCTGATCGAGCCTGTGTTTCCTCTGATCGAGCCTGTGTTTCCTCTGATCGAGCCTGTGTTTCCTCTGATCGAGCCTGTGTTTCCTCTGATCGAGCCTGTGTTTCCTCTGATCGAGCCTGTGTTTCCTCTGATCGAGCCTGTGTTTCCTCTGATCGAGCCTGTGTTTCCTCTGATCGAGCCTGTGTTTCCTCTGATCGAGCCTGTGTTTCCTCTGATCGAGCCTGTGTTTCCTCTGATCGAGCCTGTGTTTCCTCTGATCGAGCCTGTGTTTCCTCTGATCGAGCCTGTGTTTCCTCTGATCGAGCCTGTGTTTCCTCTGATCTAGTTCGGATAAAGGAGATAGTGTTTCCTCTGATCGAGCCTGTGTTTCCTCTGATCGAGCCTGTGTTTCCTCTGATCGAGCCTGTGTTTCCTCTGATCGAGCCTGTGTTTCCTCTGATCGAGCCTGTGTTTCCTCTGATCGAGCCTGTGTTTCCTCTGATCGAGCCTGTGTTTCCTCTGATCGAGCCTGTGTTTCCTCTGATCGAGCCTGTGTTTCCTCTGATCGAGCCTGTGTTTCCTCTGATCGAGCCTGTGTTTCCTCTGATCGAGCCTGTGTTTCCTCTGATCGAGCCTGTGTTTCCTCTGATCGAGCCTGTGTTTCCTCTGATCGAGCCTGTTTCCTCTGATCGAGCCTGTGTTTCCTCTGATCGAGCCTGTGTTTCCTCTGATCGAGCCTGTGTTTCCTCTGATCGAGCCTGTGTTTCCTCTGATCGAGCCTGTGTTTCCTCTGATCGAGCCTGTGTTTCCTCTGATCGAGCCTGTGTTTCCTCTGATCGAGCCTGTGTTTCCTCTGATCGAGCCTGTGTTTCCTCTGATCGAGCCTGTGTTTCCTCTGATCGAGCCTGTGTTTCATCTGATCGAGCCTGTGTTTCCTCTGATCGAGCCTGTGTTTCCTCTGATCGAGCCTGTGTTTCCTCTGATCGAGAGTGTTTCCCTCGAGCCTGTGTTTCCTCTGATCGAGCCTGTGTTTCCTCTGATCGAGCCTGTGTTTCCTCTGATCGAGCCTGTGTTTCCTCTGATCGAGCCTGTGTTTCCTCTGATCGAGCCTGTGTTTCCTCTGATCGAGCCTGTGTTTCCTCTGATCGAGCCTGTGTTTCCTCTGATCGAGCCTGTGTTTCCTCTGATCGAGCCTGTGTTTCCTCTGATCGAGCCTGTGTTTCCTCTGATCGAGCCTGTGTTTCCTCTGATCGAGCCTGTGTTTCCTCTGATCGAGCCTGTTTCCTCTGATCGAGCCTGTGTTTCCTCTGATCGAGCCTGTGTTTCCTCTGATCGAGCCTGTTTCCTCTGATCGAGCCTGTGTTTCCTCTGATCGAGCCTGTGTTTCCTCTGATCGAGCCTGTGTTTCCTCTGATCGAGCCTGTGTTTCCTCTGATCGAGCCTGTGTTTCGTCTGATCGAGCCTGTGTTTCCTCTGATCGAGCCTGTGTTTCCTCTGATCGAGCCTGTGTTTCCTCTGATCGAGCCTGTGTTTCCTCTGATCGAGCCTGTGTTTCCTCTGATCGAGCCTGTGTTTCCTCTGATCGAGCCTGTGTTTCCTCTGATCGAGCCTGTGTTTCCTCTGATCGAGCCTGTGTTTCCTCTGATCGAGCCTGTGTTTCCTCTGATCGAGCCTGTGTTTCCTCTGATCGAGCCTGTGTTTCCTCTGATCGAGCCTGTGTTTCCTCTGATCGAGCCTGTGTTTCCTCTGATCGAGCCTGTGTTTCCTCTGATCGAGCCTGTGTTTCCTCTGATCGAGCCTGTGTTTCCTCTGATCGAGCCTGTGTTTCCTCTGATCGAGCCTGTGTTTCCTCTGATCGAGCCTGTGTTTCATCTGATCGAGCCTGTGTTTCCTCTGATCGAGCCTGTGTTTCCTCTGATCGAGCCTGTGTTTCCTCTGATCGAGCCTGTGTTTCCTCTGATCGAGCCTGTTTCCTCTGATCAAGCCTGTGTTTCCTCTGATCGAGCCTGTGTTTCCTCTGATCGAGCCTGTGTTTCCTCTGATCGAGCCTGTGTTTCCTCTGATCGAGCCTGTGTTTCCTCTGATCGAGCCTGTGTTTCCTCTGATCGAGCCTGTGTTTCCTCTGATCGAGCCTGTGTTTCCTCTGATCGAGCCTGTGTTTCCTCTGATCGAGCCTGTGTTTCCTCTGATCGAGCCTGTGTTTCATCTGATCGAGCCTGTGTTTCCTCTGATCGAGCCTGTGTTTCACTCTGATCGAGCCTGTGTTTCCTCTGATCGAGCCTGTGTTTCACCTGATCGAGCCTGTGTTTCCTCTGATCGAGCCTGTGTTTCCTCTGATCGAGCCTGTGTTTCCTCTGATCGAGCCTGTGTTTCCTCTGATCGAGCCTGTGTTTCCTCTGATCGAGCCTGTGTTTCCTCTGATCATCCTCCTCTATTTCCACAGAGACTATTTCCTCTGATCGACACACAAAGGAGACTAGTTTCGCTCGTACACATTGTGGCCTGTGTGTCCTCGAAACAAAGAGACTGTATGTGTAGCTCGATCCTGAGTGTCCTCTGACTGTTCCTGTGTCAAAAAGGAGACTAGGCTGCGGACCACAAAGGAACTCTGATCAAGCCTGAGACTAGCTCGGACACCAATCCTGAGACTAAGTCCTCGGACACAAAGCAACTGTGTGTTGTGGACACTCTGGAGAGCTAGTTTCTCTAGATAAAGCCTTTGTTTCCTCCTCTGACAAAGAGACTAGCTCGGTCATAAAGTATAACACAGACCAGCTCTGTCCCACAGGGAGCCTGTGTTTCCTCTGATCGAGCCTGTGTTTCCTCTGATCGAGCCTGTGTTTCCTCTGATCGAGCCTGTGTTTCCTCTGATCGAGCCTGTGTTTCCTCTGATCGAGCCTGTGTTTCCTCTGATCGAGCCTGTGTTTCCTCTGATTGAGCCTGTGTTTCCTCTGATCAAGCCTATTTCCTCTGATCGAGCCTGTGTTTCCTCTGATCGAGCCTGTGTTTCCTCTGATCGAGCCTGTGTTTCCTCTGATCGAGCCTGTGTTTCCTCTGATCGAGCCTGTGTTTCCTCTGATCGAGCCTGTGTTTCTTCTGATCGAGCCTGTGTTTCCTCTGATCGAGGCTGTGTTTCCTCTGATCAAGCCTGTTTCCTCTGATCGAGCCTGTGTTTCCTCTGATCGAGCCTGTGTTTCCTCTGATCGAGCCTGTGTTTCCTCTGATCGAGCCTGTGTTTCCTCTGATCGAGCCTGTGTTTCCTCTGATCGAGCCTGTGTTTCCTCTGATCGAGCCTGTGTTTCCTCTGATCGAGCCTGTGTTTCTGATCGAGCCTGTGTTTCCTCTGATCGAGCCTGTGTTTCCTCTGATCGAGCCTGTGTTTCCTCTGATCGAGCCTGTGTTTCCTCTGATCGAGCCTGTGTTTTCTGATCGAGCCTGTGTTTCCTCTGATCGAGCCTGTTTCCTCTGATCGAGCCTGTGTTTCCTCTGATCGAGCCTGTGTTTCCTCTGATCGAGCCTGTGTTTCCTCTGATCGAGCCTGTTTCCTCTGATCGAGCCTGTGTTTCCTCTGATCGAGCCTGTGTTTCCTCTGATCGAGCCTGTTTCCTCTGATCAAGCATGTTTCCTCTGATCAAGCCTGTTTTTCCTCTGATCGAACATGTGTCGAGCCTATTTCCTCTGATCGAGCCTGTGTTTCCTCTGATCGAGCCTGTGTTTCATCTGATCGAGCCTGTTTCCTCTGATTGAGTCTGTGTTTCCTCTGATCGAGCCTGTGTTTTGTCTGGCAAGCAACTGGAACTGAAGAGTAGCTCCTCAATTCAGACATCATTCATTAATTAGAAAAAAAACAAATAATAAAAGGAAATTTGAAGCTATTTATGCTTTAATGGTTTGTAGCATTACCAGACACACACAAGATATTGACAGTGTCAACCCAAGGGACTTTTTCAGCCTGAAAAAAGAAACAAGGACCAGGGGTCACAAATGGAGTTTAGAAAAAGGGGCATTCAGAACAGAAAATAGGAGACACTTTTTTACACAGAGAATTGTGAGGGTCTGGAATCAACTCCCCAGTAATGTTGTTGAAGCTGACACCCTGGGATCCTTCAAGAAGCTGCTTGATGAGATTTTGGGATCAATAAGCTACTAACAACCAAACGAGCAAGATGGGCCGAATGGCCTCCTCTCGTTTGTAAACTTTCTTATGTTCTTATGTTCTTATATATTTCCTAAGTCACTTATATAACCACACTCTTCAGCATCAATACATATAACCTAATATAACCACAATGTAACCACAAAGGCTCACATTATAACACACACACACGGAGGCTCACAATATAACACACACACACAGAGGCTCACAGTATAACACACACACACAAGAGGTGTGTGTCTCCGAGTGGTCATATTGTCATATTGTGGGTGTGTGTCTCCGAGTGTCATATTGGGTGTTTGTTTGTCTCGAAGTGTCATACAACACACATACAGTGGCACGTGTACATGAACACAGTATGACACACACACACACACACACACACACACACACACACACACACACACTCACACACACACAGAGGCTCACACTATAACCCACTCACAGAGGCTTGCAGTATTACACACACACACACACACAGAGGCTGACAGTATCACAAACACACACACACAGAGGCTCACAGTATAACACACACACACACACACACACACACACACACACACACAGGCTCGAAGTATAACACACACACATACACACACACAGAGAGGTTGAAAGTATCACATACACACACACACACACACACACACACACACACTCCGTACGAGGTGTGTATGGTGTGTGGGGTCCTCACAGTATAACATACACAACACCACACACACAGGCTCACAGTACACACACACACACACACACACACATACACACACACACACACACACACACACACACACACACACACACACACACACACACACACACACACACACAGGCTCACAACATACACACACACACAGAGGCTCACAGTATACACACACACACACACACACACACACACACACAGTATAAACACACACACACACACACACACACACACACACACACACACACACACACACACACACACACACACACACACACACTCACAGTTTCATACTTGTGTTGTGCTACTGTGGTGTCATCTCCGAGACTCATATTTAACACATTGTGTGTGTTCCCTCACAGTATAACATACACACACACACACACACACACACACACACACACACACACACACACACACACACACACACACACACACACACACACACACACACACAACACACACCACACACACACACACACACACACACACACACACACACATACACACACACACACACACACACACACACACACACACACACACACACACACACACACACACACACACACACACACACACACACACACACACACACACACACACACACACACACACACACACACACACACAGACTCACAGTATAACCTACGAACAGTGGCTTGCAGTCCTATAAATCTACTATACACTGCTTTATTACTAATATACAGTTAAAAATACAGCTCTGTTTATTTTGTTTCATTATCAACTTGTATTTAGTTCTTTATCAATTCCACTGAAAAGAGGGAAACGATTGATGAAGAGAATACTGTTAAGTGGCTGAGGAACGTGGCCTCTGTGATGTCATCATTTTGAACGGACTTCACAGTTCAATGGAATTCCGAGAGAACCCTCAAAAAAAGTAAAAGATGAAGCTGCAGAAACTGGAATCATTTTAAACAGTCTCAATTAGCAATCTGTCATGATGAAAGCACAGAGAAACAGCATATTGTAGTGTGGGCTGTCTTTTTTGAAAGATGGTGAAGCCAGATTTATTGCAGCATTATTCTAATACACCCTTGACTACTTTTGTCACAAATAGGGGCACATGAATGCAAAGTTATTACTCTTGCAGTGAGGCACACACTGAAGTAACAATAAGAGTTGTGGAATGAGTTTTAGGGGTGACTGGACTTACAGATTTAAGATTGCAGAGTCGACCAGTAATTCTCAAGTGCTTCTCATCACACGGATCATTTCGCTCTCAACCTTGAGTAATTAAAGAACTCACAGCTATGAAATTGCTTTTGCTGCTGTGGCATAATGCACTGCATTATGCATTGTCTGTGAGCGAGTGTGTGTATACAATTCCTTATGAGGTTAAGCAGTGTAAAATGAACTGAAAAAGCACTTCAAATAGCTTTTATTAGGTGAAAACTCATACATCCATTATAGTCTGAGAAACATCAACATTCATACATATTCGAACTGAACATGGTCATTCCATAAAAAACACATTAAAATCCCACAAAAAAATTCAATAAATACGAATGTGGGATGCTTAGTTCCCTTCTCATGAATTTTTAAAAATATTGTGGCTGCTACTGTGAAGATCTGATACTTTGTAATGGACTATACCCTAAGGAGAAAGTCCCTATTTTCACGTCTTACAGTTTTAGCCAACTAGTTTCCTCTATTTAAGTCCACCTCTCTTGAACTTGGCCAGCAGTTGTCTCCAAATTATGCACATATGGTATTAGGAATAATGCTGACTTTTGAACATATTGGTAGTATTCTGCAAGCATTTCCTATCACTTTACCCCAGCCTGACTGTCATCTAATATTACACACAGTAAGCTCATTCACGGGTTTGCTGAATTTACAAAAACCTACAAAAGCTTCAGAAACTGAACTCTCCACCACACTAATGGAATTTTCCAGTAGGATTCTGAGAAAATGACTCTTACTCATTAGTGCTGAAGGATATTAGTTAATCCTCTGTACCACCTTGGCCAAACCTACCTCCCATACAAATGCCTTATCGGCTCCAACTAAACAGTATATAGTGTCACTTCATGTGCTTCACATAAACTACAGGTGACACTATAATACCTCCTGTCTCTTCCAGTGTTTTTCACAATGCTTCCTCCTGTCTCTTCCAGTGTTTTTCACAATGCTTCCTCCTGTCTCTTCCAGTGTTTTTCACAATGCTTCCTCCTGTCTCTTCCAGTGTTTTTCACAATGCTTCCTCCTGTCTCTTCCAGTATTTTTCACAATGCTTGCTCCTGTCTCTTCCAGTGTTTTTCACAATGCTTCCTCCTGTCTCTTCCAGTATTTTTCACAATGCTTCCTCCTGTCTCTTCCAGTGTTTTTCACAATGCTTCCTCCTGTCTCTTCCAATGTTTTTCATAATGCTTCCTCTGTCTCAGCCCTCTGCGTCTCCCTCACTAGTACTGTTTATTAAGCATCGCTAGTTATGGGTTAAATAGGATCAGCTGAATATGTATATAAAATACACTAGCTTTTGAGAATACTTCTTTATGCTGCTTCAGTAAGTATATATGAGATACAGATGGCTGTACAGACAGACAGTCACCTCCATATCCCCAGAATCTGATACACTTGGAGCCTATTTCAAACTGAGGTCTACAATCACACTCTGGAATTACACCTGTTTCTTATGATTTTATTTATTAATTTCATTTATTCTTATATTGCATAAGTCTTAGACTGAAATACAGAACAACTTAAATAAAGGGGCATTTTCAACACAAGTGGTAAATCCTGGCCTTTGTGCTTTCGAGTGCTGTCAGAGTTTGTTTTGCTGGCATACTGTCAAAGGGCTTCATGAGGTGAGAGCTAAACATCTAACTGAGGTTTGGAAGACACAACATGACCTTGTTAGGAACCACCAACTGTACTGATAAAAAGACAGAAACTGGTGTGCGCCAGCGGGCTGCCTAGCAACAGGTGCTGAGGACACACAGGTCAGCACTGCACCTGCTGCAACCTTTCTTTGTTTTCCCAAATCAGAAGCAGTTTCTAACCTAGCCCCATATAGCAGGGCCAGCGAGGGTAACAGAGGTGTGGCTGGGCGTAACCTGGCAAGCACGCACAGCAAGTGTCTATCCTCAACTCCTGCAGATCTTGTTATGGAGGGGGGGGGGGGGGGGGGGGGTTGTGTTGTGACAGAGACAGAACGATTCTTGGTGATAAATCTTCCTCCCGACCTGTGAGGACGCCGTATAAAAGGAACAGAGTGGATGGCTTGACAATTCATTCCCAGGGTTAGGTGGAAGTCGGCTATCTAGAAAGGGGGCACAGCTGCAGTATATTAAGTCATCGCTCCAGAGGGAAAGCGATGTGGCAAACGCGGATTGGAGGAGAAACGGTTGCACTCGCTAGCATGACTGAAGTTACAGAAGGGGACGTGTCTACGTGATCTGTTCCTTTGTAATGGTTAAGAGCGAACCGCTGAAGGACAAGTGTAAAATTACTGTGAGTGTTTTTTTTGTTTTGTCTTGTCTAAAATCTACCTGTCTGTTGTTATTAACAGCTAACACGATCCACAGCTGTCGCTACAGGCCAGCACTGAAACCAGAAAACACTGCACAACTGTACCACTAACAAATTGTTTTATACCACGAGCACAATAATAATCACTCTGGACTTGTGAACGTGTGTCTTTGTGTGTGTTCTACTGTTTATTATTTACAAACTAACCTATTATTTGGGGACTGCAACCCTGTGTTTTGGAGCAGTGCAGTGCACATTGCTGTGTATTGCCTGGGATTATTCTTTGTGGTCGTCAAACCAGGATTACAAATAAACATATTGTTTGGACCGTGAACTTTGTTGTCTGTCTTCTGTTACGTAATCACATCACCACTACATCTGCACACTGCATACCACTTTGCAACAAGTGCCCAATTATTTTACCCTCAATGTGCTCCCCAAATTAGAATGTCAAATTACATTTCCTCAGGCCAGCAATTGGCCATGACAGCTAAAGAGAACTGAAGGTCAGTGGGCATCCATCACACAACAATGTCCATTGGATTAGTCTGCTACAGGGTTTAAACAGAATGTGAGTTTGCATTTACCCTTGCAGCAATACTGATCAATATTTCTTGTGAATTTTCTTGTGAAACAATATGAAAAGGAAAGCAGTATTCAAGTCACTGCAAATATCACTTTAACAAGAAGGCTGACCTACATTATTCTATTTTGGGAAACACTGCTAGAACAAGAACAACTTTGCTGCTAGAAAATGATGATTTTAGTAACTGATTGTCAAGTAGCATACTGTTGCCCATTATACTGTACCAGTAATGCATTTCCTGCAAACAAGACATGGCCTAACTTAAACTGGGTTATCTTACCAAGGCTTTAAGAAGAACACAAACCTTTCCTCGTAATCAGCTTTTTTTCAGGTTCCTTATTATTTTGATAACAAGTGTGATGGTGGCTATTCCCTGTGTGTATCACAGAAAGCAGTGTAAGGCTGGGTGAGGGGCTATGACCTCTAACTAAGGATGTGAACATCTAGTGTTGAGAATTCAGAGAACATTCCCTTTCACCAGAGCCAAAGAGAACATGCAGTGAGAACGTGTTGTATGTCTATGAGGGCTAAGAATGTTTCAAAGCATTGGTTGCTGTGAACTTCGAATATTTAATGTTTCCCTTCCTGGAAACCCAAGAGCTGCTGGTGAGAGGGTCCAGCAACGAGTCTGGAATTGGAACATATTATATTCATAGCCTCTGAAATGGAAGCTAGCTGGTATATACAATCCCAGATGCAGTTTACAGCAAAGTGAAGACAACAAACCGAGCCACGTGCAACAAACTAAGCAACAAACCGATAATTTGAGCCATTTATCAATCGGTAGAAATGGAAAAATTTTATTAGAATACTGTATATGCATGGTATATATGGGAACTATATTGATTATTATTATTATTATTATTATTATTATTATTATTATTATTATTAATAATAATAATAATAATAATAATAATAATAATAATAATACTGCTATTTGTCTGGTGTGAGTGCCAATACTATTTGTCATGTTGTTGATATTAGTTTGAAAATAAGTAATTTTTATTTTATTTAGGGCTTCTGAGTTTTGGTTTTAACTGATAAAAACCAACAAAACACCCCTGATACAAAAAATAAATAAATCGGTGCATAGCTACTGAACACCAAAACATGTATTCAAGAAACACTGACTTCACCTCTTTCCAGTTAATAAAAACAAACTACTACCTTTCCCAGTGCAGTTGGGCAATGTCTCGCCTTTCAGATTTATCTATCATTGCTTCGTTCTGAATACTTTAACCCCACGGAGTACTGAGGGGCAGCACATTTTACATTTCTATTGGACCCTGCTTGCGATACTTAAAACGAGATTACAATTAGAAGACTTGCTTGCAGGATTTAAAGCTCTGTGATGGTGGTCCACTAAAAAGGCGCTATATAAAAATAACTGTAATTATCAAGATACTGAGGATTTAAAACAGGAAAACTGGAACATAGCTAAAAATATGCACCTAAAAATGAATAAAAACAGAAAAACAAAAACCTGTTGCCTTGCAGACAGTCACCGTTTGACTTCAGTGTTTTATTGCTGCCATCTGCTGCCGAACTGGAATATAATTTACTGCTCTCACACTCACTGTGAAACACAATCCACGTTCCAGGGTGCTGTTTATGAACTATTCACACGTCGAGGTGAAGTTGTTTTGTTTACTTTTTACACATGTGCATGCCAGGTGCTAAATTAATGTAATGTCTCAGTCATGCCTAATATAAAAATAGAATGAATAATATTGTACAATATAATATAATATAATACATGTATTATATATACATGTACCGGTAGCCTGCAATGTTACTCACTGAACTCTCAACAGGAAGTGTTTATAGGCTGGGAAGTTAAGAGGAGGGGACGGTTGGACTCAAGAAAATAAAAGATTAAGTCAGGGGGTAAGAAGACGCATTCATACAGGTAAATAATAGTTCATAGTGTTTATAGATTAGACTGGATTGTTTTTGTAACAAAAACCGTTGACGCGTAGCACGTATAGAGTCTTCCACAGTCAAATATACATAGGTTGTTTACTTTACAGCAGTAATATTGACGTGAATTTCTCAGCTTTACACCACTTTAAGTGATCGGATTCTCATTAATAACTATTCATAATGATTGTTAAATACAATGACACAATGAAATGTTATATAGGCGATGGCGTGCATAAAGAACAGTATTTACACCAGACCAGAGCTGTGCATACAAGGACGAGTTCTTGTTATGTACACAGTTATTGTAAAAAGCAAATCATAATTCCTCACTGTTTACACGCATTAGAGTAAATAGACACAGGCACCGGTGTCACGTCTATTTATTCCCGACCTTTATCAAAGGTTCCTACTGCGCATGCCCGTACTATTTTCGCTCAGACCGAGGACGCTCATCAAAGGCCCACACTACACAACCGAACTCGAGAAGCATACTCAAAACCGGTTTCATTAATCCAGATCAAAGCGTTCATGTTTAGTCAGGTTTAAATGCGTACTCACACTATTAAAATAGTTTGGTTACAGTTCCTAGCAGCGCAATGAACATTGGAAATGAATAGGATAGTATCCCACCATACACTGCATTTGATTTTAGGATAGTGTGTTATACTTCATATTAATAGAGGTGCATATTGCTAAAAAGAAATAAGTATTTTGGAAAAAAAGTAAATGTTAACACACACACAGACACTGACACACACACTAACACACACACACAGACACTAACACACACACACAGACACTGACACACACACTAACACACACACACAGACACTGACACACACACACACACACACACACACACACACACACACACACACACACTAACACACACACAGACACACACACACACACACACACACACACACACAGACACTGACACACACACTAACACACACACACAGACACTGACACACACACTAACACACACACACACACAAGTAGGGCTTGAAGTTTTGGGGTTTTATTTTTAATCCAGTGATGTCCCTTTAAACAAACTGAGCTGATTCTGTTTTCATAATTAAATTCAGAAGCTGTGAATTATAAAGCAATCTTTGATTTTACCATCATAGTGTGGAGGTGGCGGTGGGGGTAGGGGTAGGAACCAGGGTGGGTAGGTGATGATGTCTAAAAGACATAAGCCTGTTATTTGGTCCTGCAAGGGAGCTGGTTCTTTTGAACAGCGGTATCAGCGCTAGCCTTCACAGCTGGAAGTCCCAGGTTCTCGTCTCACCTCCACCTGTGAGAAACCCCTGCCTGTGGGAATTGCGGTTCCCCACACTATCTTGCCTGAGACTGATTCTGGTGCCCTTAATTACGAGCGTTGTTCATAGCCGATCCTAACTCGTTTTCATTTTTGCAGTCGCCTAGTTTAACGTTGTGCTTTTGTTTAACAGATAGATGTCCTGACATTTCTTTTTTTTAAGCATAAAAACGATTGCCTCGTGCAGGATGTACACTAATAGCAAGTCCTTCAGGCGTATACATGTAGTGTTTGTGTATGTCTGTTTTAGTGCAGACAGGGTTTAGGGTGTGTAGTCTGTTTTAGAGTGCTGTGACTGGGTTTAGGGTGTGTAGTCTCTTTTAGAATGCTCTGGCAGGGTTTAGGGTGTGTAGTCTCTTTTAGAATGCTCTGGCAGGGTTTAGGGTGTGTAGTCTCTTTTAGAGTGCTCTGACTGGGTTTAGGGTGTGTAGTCTCTTTTAGAATGCTCTGGCAGGGTTTAGGGTGTGTAGTCTCTTTTAGAGTGCTCTGACTGGGTTTAGGGTGTGTAGTCTCTTTTAGACTGGGTTTAGGGTGTGTAGTCTCTTTTAGAGTGCTCTGACTGGGTTTAGGGTGTGTAGTCTCTTTTAAACTGGGTTTAGGGTTTGTAGTCTCTTTTAGACTGCTATGACTGGATTTAGGGTGTGTAGTCTGTTTTAGACTTCGCTGACAGGGTTTAGGGTGTATGCTCTGTTTTAGAGTGCTGTGACTGGGTTTAGGGTGTGTAGTCTCTTTTAGACTGGGTTTAGGGTGTATAGTCTCTATTAGAGTGCTCTGACTGGGTTTAGGGTGTATGGTCTGTTTTAGAGTGCTCTGACTGGGTTTAGGGTGTGTAGTCTCTTTTAGACTGGGTTTAGGGTGTATAGTCTGTTTTAGACTGTGCTGACAGGGTTAAGGGTGTATAGTCTCTTTTAGAGTGCTCTGACTGGGTTTAGGAGCTACTCTTCAATTACCTGCCACAGATATGTAAGGCTAGGTTATTGTTCCAGTTTCCTTTTGTTTTTTGGCCAACACACTGCTGTGGATAGCCGTGCTTTTGGGTACTGAGCTGTAAAGACACGGGCTGCTTCACATGACTTGCTGTGTATCTGTGGCAGGCAGCTAGAACTGAAGAGCAGCAGTGAAAGCAGCTTAACAAGAACAAACACAACGTTTCAGATACAGGAATAACCAATCCATCTTCATTTCTTATATACTGCGCCTTTCACAATGCATCGCCTCAAAGCGCTTTACAGATAAAATAACAAAACAGTCATAATATACTAGTTTGAGAAATAGTAAAAGATAAGATATCCCTTTAAAATGACATACATTCAAATACATATATATATATATATATATATATATATATATATATTTCTAAAAAAAAAATGAAATAGTATAACATGATACATTTTCCATTTAAAATACACAGCTAAATTATAAAAATGTGTTTTTAATCTGAATTTAAAAGCAATGAGAGATGGTGCCTCCATTACAAATTGACGCAGATCATTCCACAGCTTCGGAGCCAAAGCTGCCACCTGCCTTCATTCTTTTTAGCCTTTGAATACTGAGCAAGCCTTCACCCAGTGATCTAAGAGAGCACTAGGGATGTAGGGGCTCAGCAAATCCTTTAGATACAGATTAGGGGAGCAAGGCCCTATATCTCAAAATGAACCTCTTGAGACCACTCCAAATTGACTGCAAGCACCATTAAAAGGTAAAGGCTAAAGACAATGAAATGTATTAATTTATTGCATTAATTGCATTTATATAGAGCTTTTTATACAAAAGTATCACAAAGCACTGTACAGTACATAGCAGAAAAATAACAAACCACAGTGCATTTGTATAGCATGTCACACATACAACTGCCACAATTAGACTACTTAAATAACAGATTTAAATAACAGTATACATAAATCAAAAGCATCAATTTTAAAGTTACATTAAAACCCACTAAGATAATAAACCCATTTTTATAAAAGTGTGTTTTTAGTCTTGACTTGAAAACTGTAACGGTCCCAGCTTCCCTGACAAACGAAGACAGACCATTCCATAATTTAGGAGCTCTACAAGAAAAAGCCCTCCCTCCCGTGTTGCTTTTGTTGACCCTACGAATAACCAGCAGCCCCGCATCCTGTGATCTCAGAGTGAGGTTTGGAAGATATGGGGTCAGTAACTCCTGCAAACCAGATCCAGATTAAATAGGTGTTAATCCATTCAGGGCCTTGTAAATTATCAGCAAAATCTTGAAATCAGTTCTATAAGAACATAAGAAAGGTTACAAACGAGAGGAGGCCATTCGGCCCATATTGCTCGTTTGGTTATTAGTAGCTTATTGATCCCAGAATCTCATCAAGCAGCTTCTTGAAGGATCGCAGGGTGTCGGCTTCAACAACATTACTGGGGAGTTGGTTCCAGACTCCCACAATTCTTTGTAAAAAAAAAAAAAAAAAAAGTGCCTGCAAATGCCCCTCTATCTAATTTCCATTTGTGACACCTGGTCCATATTTCTTTTTTCAGGTCGAAAAAGTCCTTTGGTTCAACATTGTCAGTACCTTTTAGAATTTTGAATGCTTGAACCAGGTCGCCGTGTAGTCTTCTTTGTTCAATAGATTCAGTTCTTTTAGCCTGTCTGCAAATGACATGCCTTTTAAAAGTGGAATAATTCTGGTCGCTTGAATAAGGTGACCAGCAGTCCCGCTTTTGGAACACTGGTCCCAGTGTCCCCAGAACCTTTTTTGGGACGCTCATTTCGTCCTGTCCCCCCACCCCACCCCGAGCATCATCACTCCGGTAGCAGAATATTGTATTTTCAAACAGGCTGCTGTATTACCATGTCTAACTTATTACAGTACAGTGACACCTGATCAGCATTCACTCTAAGCTTTTTAGATACTGAGAAATGGTGAGAAACTTTCGGCCACACATTAACCCTTTTAATATTTTTTGTTTCATTATGCAATTTTGAGACAATACTCCAACACAAGTATCTCAACAATTTATCAATTTACTTAAATTTAGACAATACATTCATTGTGGCTCTGCCTCTGATTTTGAATCATCCTCTGATCATATGCATCCCTGTCGGTTGGTATCATAGATAGACTGCATGCTTAACTGGTGGCCTGCATAAAATTGCTTTATTCTACTGCTTAAAACACTGGCATCTGCACTGCCTTTGATTGTAACCACCTTTAGGGCTGCTCGTTGTTACATTGTTGGGAATACCAAGTTCCATTTTTCAAAAATGGCCAATTCCATTTGTTCCCACTTTTTTATCTATTTTTTTCAATCAGACTCTTGTTGCTGTTAGTAAGTAAAGCACTTGAAGTCACTTCAGACCTGTCGTAATGTTTATAACACCACTTGGCTCATGGCTGGCATTAAAATAAGCAGGAAAACCTAAGAAATATACTACAACAGTTCAGAAAACCAAATCTGCAGCACAGTTGTGAGAATCATATTTACAGTCTTCCACTAACACAGTAGTTGAGTCTTCAAACTCAATGTGCATGGATTAGGGAGTGGTTAACATGTAGAAAACAGAAAGTACTGATTAGGGGAAAAACCTCAGAATGGAGCGAGGTAACCAGTGGAGTACCACAAGGATCAGTATTAGGTCCCCTGCTATTCCTAATCTACATTAATGACAGCATTCAGATTTGGGCAGACACATGGCAAATGACATTTCATAGAGAAAAGTGTAAGGTACTGCATGATGGCAATAAAAGTGTGCATTGTAAATACCATATGGTAGATACTGAAATTAAAGAAGGACTCTATGAAAAAGACCTAGGAGTTTATGACTCGGAAATGTCTTCATCTGGACAATGTGGGGAAGCTATAAAAAAAAAAAAAAGGCCAGCAAAATGCTCAGATATTCTGTGAACACTAAGCTACTAACAACCAAACAAGCAAGATGGGCCAAATTGTTATGTTCTTACCTTTTGCAATACAGTACATGGAACAGACAGACGATTCATCTAGTGTCCCTTCTGCAGTACAGCACATTGAAGGTGGCACTGACCAAAACGTCTGTCTACTTGACTTGTCTTTTCACCTCATAGTGCAGTGTCTAGTAGTAATGCTTACTGGTGAAATTGCTTCAGTACACATTGTGTGTGTGTGTGTGTGAGACACACACACACACACACCTACACCCAGGCAGTGGACAAAAAAATGTAACACCAATGTCACTTAATAGGACGTTGGGCCACCACATGCGGCCAATATGGTCTGTGTGCGCCGTGGCATAGAGTCTACCAGCCTCTGGAATTCTGCAGGAGGGATGCACCATTCTTTCACGAGAAAGTCAGTCAACTCACACCTGGTTGGTGGAGGTGGAAAACTCAGGTGTCGTTCCAGAATAACCCATAAATGCTCGATTGGGTTCAGATATGGTGACTGAGAAGGCCATGACATATGGATAACATCAGTGTCATGCGCATCAAACCATTGGGTGACCACACGTGCTCTGTGGATGAGGGCATTGTCATCCTGAAAGACATCCCCCCCAGCGATTAACATTGACCTTGCCTTCTAAGGGAATGAGTGCACCCAAACCATGCCAGGTAAATGCGCCCACAACATTACGGAACCACCAGAACCCTTCACTGTTTGAACCAAGCACTCAGGGCTGTAGAGTTCTTTACGTTGGTGCCCTGTCCATTTGTCGAGAACATGGTGAAGGATGATTCATCTGACCATATCACATTTCTCCACTGGTCGATGTCCATTGCCTGTGCTCTTTGCACTACTGGACTCGCAAACATGGATTGCCAGGTGTGATGAGGGGTTTGTACACTGCAACCTGACTGGTATCCTGCTCTGTGGAGGTCTCGGTGGACCGTTTTTGATGAAACAGGCTGCATGCGCCCCAGGTTGAAATTTTGCAGTCAATTGATCTGCAGTTGCTCGCTTGTTTTGCTTTGCACTTTGAATAATGCACGGATATCACAAGCCTGGAGTATGCGGTTCCGCTCACTGTTGCCCTTTGCTGATGATGTCTTTCCCTAAGACATCACCTTAGACACCGTTGCTCGTGAAACATCAGCAAGTTGAGCTGTCTTGGTCACTGAAGCTCCAACAAAACGCGTCCCAACAATCACCCCTCTTTCAAAGTCACTGAGATCTCTGCTTGCAGCCATGCCAGCCATAATTATAGGCAACCAGGCCTGTCCAGCATTTTTATACCTGACCCTAAGCATGCTGGGATGTTATTTGCTTAATTAACGCATGAGCCACACCACCCTCGAAATTTTCGAAATATCCTTGAACCACATTCAGGTGGGTTTCCCACAAAGTTAAAAAAACTAGGTGATGGACACACACACACAACACACAGACCCCACATATATATCTATATACACATTATATATAATATATATTATATATAATATATATATATATATATATATTATAGTAATCATTTATTTATCTATTTCTCATTGCATGATTAAAAATAGTCCATTCATGGGAAGACACAGTAACCTCTAGTTTTAATGCAATCTTCCAAACCTTTTGTTTTAGGCTCCGAATTGTTAATGATGGAGAACAGTGCAAGGCCTTCAACAACTCAAATCATCCTTCTTGCCACAAGTTCAGCTTTCACAGCGTTTTTTTACTCTGTCTACAGAAAGAAATCAGGCTCAGCATGCAGATTAAAGGTAATTTAGTATTGAGCAGCATGCTGGTGCTTTTCATTGCTGCTTTCACCTGCTTTTTATCTGTTGCTGCTAATTAGATGCAGTAGTCACCACTTTAAAAAAAAAAAAGGAAGAAATCATGTATTTGATAAAGACTGGGGCATTATTCCACTACTGGCTTCTGGGGTCCGCTGTCACTTCTGTTGGACTGTTCAGCTCTATCCTAGATGCCAAGATCCCTGAGCTGGCATCCCACCAACAACCACCCGAACCCAGCTGGAGTGCTGCTTCTGTACATGTGTAGAGTCACCATGCAGTGCTTAGAAATGTTACATTCTGTCTTTTTTTTTTTTTTTTTTTTTTTTTGTAGGAAGCAACAAAAATTTCAATAGATCAAGATCTGAAAAATATCCTCTCTGCAGCACCAGGGAAATGTGTCCCTTATGTAGTTATCCAAGGTAATGCTGAACAACAAGGCAGTTCGTTTTATTTTCATGAAACTTTGCATGTACTTTTCTGTAAGAAGTTTTACATCCACCTGTATCATATTTAAAATGTGCATCTGTGGCTTCAGAATTGCCATCCAGTTGTGATGAAATTGGTATGCATATTTATAATCAGAAATAAGAACATAAGAACATAAGAAAGTTTACAAACAAGAGGAGGCCATTCGGCCCATCTTGCTTGTTTGGTTGTTAGTAGCTTATTGATCCCAAAATCTCATCAAGCAGCTTCTTGAAGGATCCCAGGGAGTCAGCTTCAACAACATTACTGGGGAGTTGATTCCAGACCCTCACAATTCTCTGTGTAAAAAAGTGCCTCCTATTTTCTGTTCTGAATGCCCCTTTGTCTAAACTCCATTTGTGACCCCTGGTTCTTGTTTCTTTTTTCAGGCTGAAAAAGTCCCTTGGGTCGACACTGTCAATACCTTTTAGAATTTTGAATGCTTGAATTAGGTCGCCACGTAGTCTTCTTTGTTCAAGACTGAACAGATTCAATTCTTTTAGCCTGTCTGCATATGACATGCCTTTTAAGCCCGGAATAATTCTGGTCGCTCTTCTTTGCACTCTTTCTAGAGCAGCAATATCTTTTTTATAGCAAGGTGACCAGAACTGCACACAATATTCAAGATGAGGTCTTACTAGTGCATTGTACAGTTTTAACATTACTTTCCTTGATTTAAATTCAACACTTTTCACAATGTATCCGAGCATCTTGTTAGCCTTTTTTATAGCTTCCCCACATTGTCTAGATGAAGACATTTCTGAGTCAACAAAAACTCCTAGGTCTTTTTCATAGATTCCTTCTCCAATTTCAATATCTCCCATATGATATTTATAATGTACATTTTTATTTCCTGCGTGCAGTACCTTACACTTTTCTCTATTAAATGTCATTTGCCATGTGTCTGCCCAGTTCTGAATCTTGTCTAGATCATTTTGAATGACCTTTGCTGCTGCAACAGTGTTTGCCACTCCTCCTACTTTTGTGTCGTCTGCAAATTTAACAAGTTTGCTTACTATACCAGAATCTAAATCATTAATGTAGATTAGGAATAGCAGAGGACCTAATACTGATCCCTGTGGTACACCGCTGGTTACCACACTCCATTCTGAGGTTTTTCCTCTAATCAGTACTTTCTGTTTTCTACATGTTAACCACTCCCTAATCCATGTACATGTGTTTCCTTGAATCCCAACTGTGTTCAGTTTGAGAATTAATCTTTTGTGCGGGACTTTGTCAAAAGCTTTCTGGAAATCTAAATAAACCATGTCATATGCTTTGCAATTATCCATTATCGATGTTGCATCCTCAAAAAAATCAAGCAAGTTAGTTAGACACGATCTCCCTTTCCTAAAACCATGTTGACTGTCTCCCAAGACCCTGTTACCATATAGGTAATTTTCCATTTTGGATCTTATTATAGTTTACATAAGTTTACATATAATAGAAGTCAGGCTTACTGGTCTGTAGTTACCTGGTTCAGTTTTGTTTCCCTTTTTGTGGATCGGTATTACGTTTGCAATTTTCCAGTCTGTCGGTACCACCCCTGTGTCAAGAGACTGCTGCATGATCTTGGTTAGCGGTTTGTAAATTACTTCTTTCATTTCTTTGAGTACTACTGGGAGGATCTCATCTGGCCCAGGGGATTTGTTTATTTTAAGAGCTCCTAGTCCCTTTAACACTTCTGCCTCAGTTATGCTAAAGTTATTTAAAACTGGATAGGAACTGGATGACATGTGGGGCATGTTGTCAGTATCTTCCTTTGTAAAAACTTGTGAAAAGTAATCATTTAATATATTTGCTATTTTTTTTTCTTCCTCTACGATTTTGCCATTTGTATCTCTTAAACATTTAATCTCCTCTTTGAATGTTCGCTTGCTGTTGTAATATTGGAAAAACATTTTGGAATTGGTTTTAGCTCCCTTAGCAATGTTCATTTCTATTTCTCTCTTGGCCTTTCTAACTTCCTTTTTGACTTGCGTTTGCAGTTCTGTGTACTCTTTCTGCGTACTTTCTTTTTGGTCCTTTTTTAATGCTCTGTAAAGTGCCTTTTTTCGCTGAATATATTTTTAATTGATCTATTAAACCATTTTGGCAATTTAGTTTTACATTTAGATTTGTCTACTTTAGGGATGTAATTGTTTTGCGCCTCTAGTACTACATTTTTGCAGAACAACCACCCTTCTTCTGTGGGTGTTTTCTCTATTGACTGAGGTGACTGATTGACTAAATGACTGAGGTTCACTGAATTGAACTCACTAAAAAGTACAAAGTGGGTTTGGAGAAATGGTCATCTTTAGAATCTGCACATTTTAAATACAGTCCTCCCTTGTTCTACACTACAGGGACCAAAGAGTTCAGCAATGACTATACCAAATGTGTATAATAAAGAGCATGGTGTTTACACACAGCAATGACTATACCGCAGTGTGTTTAATAAAGAGCATGGTTTTTACACACAGCAATGACTATACCGCAGTGTGTATAATAAAGAGCATGGTGTTTACACACAGCAATGACTATACCGCAGTGTGTATAATAAAGAGCATGGTGTTTACACACAGCAATGACTATACCGCAGTGTGTATAATAAAGAGCATGGTGTTTACACACAGCAATGACTATACCGCAGTGTGTATAATAAAGAGCATGGTGTTTACACACAGCAATGACTATACCGCAGTGTGTATAATAGAGCATGGTGTTTACACACAGCAATGACTATACCGCAGTGTGTATAATAAAGAGCATGGTGTTTACACACAGCAATGACTATACCGCAGTGTGTATAATAAAGATTTTGTTAGATATATTTCATTTTGTTAGATGTTTGGTGGTTGTTTTTTTCCCCCTCTTCTTATTGCCAGTGCTTAGACTATGAGTTCAGGAGTCGCTCTTCAGTTCTAGGCATATGTAACAGAAGCTAGATCACTCAGATTGTCTTTATATTAGTGTCAGCACCATCGAGTGCACTGCTGTGTATTGCCAGCAAAACAAAAGATCACTTCTGACCTAGTTACAGGCAACTAGAAATGAAGAGCAACTCCTGAACTCAACATTGTCTTTGCAAGAAGAGCCACTCGGAACGATTGAAAACATTCAGCATTTTAATTTCTTTTTTATTTTAAATAAGACTACTTTTATAATAAGGCAGAACTACATACTGCTTACAATCTTTATTATTCTCAAACCAAGAAAGGTTATGTAATACTATGAGAAAAAAAACAGAACTTCCACTGGTCGGATGACATGAACTACCTTTTGCTAACTTTGCTTAATTCAGGCGTTTCCATTCGTGCTCTGTTTGCTCCAGGTGTGGTTAAATCAGTTAAGGAAACCTTGAGTAGCCAGTTTGTGGACAACTGCAAAGGAGTCATTGAAAGACTGACTTTACAGGAGCACATAATGGTTTGGAATCGCACAACCCATCTGTGGTAAGTTCTTTGTTCATTTTTACATGGTTTATATATAGATTAGCAATATTCATTAATTCTTCTTTAACTATATATTAAATATGTTACAGGATGCTTTACTATACAAGTTGCTGCACCTCTTCTACAGTGGATATCAGATTGCACTGTAAAGCACCCTGCATTACATTCTTCTACAGTGGATATCAGATTGCATTGTAAAGCACCCTGCATTACATTCTTCTACAGTGGATATCAGATTGCATTGTAAAGCACCCTGCATTACATTCTTCTACAGTGGATATCAGATTGCATTGTAAAGCACCCTGCATTGCATTCTTCTACAGTAGATATCAGATTGCCCTGTAAAGCACCCTGCATTACATTCTTCTACAGTGGATATCAGATTGCACTGTAAAGCACCCTGCATTACATTCTTCTACAGTGGATATCAGATTGCACTGTAAAGCACCCAGCATTACATTCTTCTACAGTGGATATCAGATTGCATTGTAAAGCACCCTGCATTACATTCTTCTACAGTGGATATCAGATTGCACTGTAAAGCACCCTGCATTACATTCTTCTACAGTGGATATCAGATTGCACTGTAAAGCACCCAGCATTACATTCTTCTACAGTGGATATCAGATTGCACTGTAAAGCACCCTGCATTACATTCTTCTACAGTGGATATCAGATTGCATTGTAAAGCACCCTGCATTACATTCTTCTACAGTGGATATCAGATTGCACTGTAAAGCACCCAGCATTACATTCTTCTACAGTGGATATCAGATTGCACTGTAAAGCACCCTGCATTACATTCTTCTACAGTGGATATCAGATTGCCCTGTAAAGCACCCTGCATTACATTCTTCTACAGTGGATATCAGATTGCATTGTAAAGCACCCTGCATTGCATTCTTTTACAGTGGATATCAGATTGCATTATAAAGCACCCTGCATTACATTCTTCTACAGTGGATATTAGATTGCATTGTAAAGCACCCTGCATTGCATTCTTCTACAGTATATGTTCATTCTCACAACATTCTTGGAGAGGTAGATTCATCACCAGGAGATAAGCTGCTAACTCATCACACTAAAAGTCATTCAACTGTCCCATCAGCTAGGAATGAAATGAAACCTCAGCTGCTACTGTACCATTAGGATATTAGCACAGTGTCAGATGCATAGAGGTTGGACAAAAAGGAATCTAAATGCTTGCAACATTTGTTTTGGTCACCTCGCCACAAAAAAGACATATAGCACTCAAGAAGGTAGAGAGAGGAGGACCTGGGCTGATCCCAGGACTTCACCACACGAGCTGGGAGGAAAGCCGTGATGGGCCAAGCGGCCTCTTCTCCTTCTTATGCTCTAACTGATGTAAAGTGACTGTTCTTTACACGACTGATGCACTGCAAATGGCATGAAATGCATTATCTAATATATGTATATAAGCTGCATCTCCCTGTTGCAAGTCAATTCCATTTATGTGGGCAAAGCAGCCCCAGATTATTTGGTTAGCTGGTTCTTCCATGTCAAAAACTGCTCAAATTACTGCAGTTCTACAAATAGCCTTTTAACGCTGGAATATCAGGGTCCTTTTCCTTTGAAGAAGAAGAATAGTATAAATGTTACTTGTAACAAACAATGTTGAGTCTTTAAATGAACCGTCAGAGTCGTTACTTTGTTACACAGACCCAGTGAAGGCCTTCATTAATATGACACGTAAAAAAAAAAAAAAGCAAACATTAATACAGAATGTTTAAATTGAGGTTCCTCTGATCCTTTACATGGCCCAGGACTGTCTACATGTAATTGTGTAAGAACTACTTGTAAAGAAAGAGTTATGTAATACAGTTTTCATACTTCACCATTATTAATCCAGCCTTGAATCTGGTAGTCAAATCAAGGAGCAGTTAATGTGGCTCCCTGTTCTGTTCACACTAGAAACTGACCGCAGATTTGCTGTAGTTTAGTTTTTCTTCAGGGTAGACACACTCAAGCTGGAGTTGATTCTGCAGTGCAGCACTTTGATCTACACCTGTGTAAAGCACATCTTTACATGCATGACACACACAATCAGAAAAGTAAGTTGTGTTATTTTTCAATGTGGCTCAGTTTGTTTACACACACTATTGTGGGGTCAAATGAACCTGGTAGTAATTAATGTGGACTTGAAACTACCCCAGGAGATGGATTAGTTTGTCCAGTAGTCAGTCGCACTGAAAGACATATTGAGGCAAGTCCTTCATTGTCCTAAATTGCCAGTGTGAAAACAGTATAATAATGTTTCTTCCTAATGAGCATTGTTTTATCAATCAACCTGTATATCTGGTAAAGCAACATCTTACTCTGATAAAAATGACAACATTTATTTGTTGTTTTTAAAAAGTTTTCCTAACAGTTTTTCTTCTTTATCAACCAGGAATAACTGCGAAAAGAAGATTCATCAGCGCACGAATATGGTGCCCTTTGATCTGGTGTCCCATGACGACAGTGTGGACGTGGCCGTGAGGGTTCTCAAACCACTGGACGCAGCTGAACTAGACCTTGAAAAGGTGTACGAGACGTTCCACCCCACAGTCCAGTCCTTCACTGACGTAATAGGGCATTTCATCAGCGGGGAGCGGCCCAAAGGCATCCAAGAAACTGAAGAGATGCTGAAAGTTGGAGCAACTGTAACAGGAGTAGGGGAACTGGTACTGGATAGAAACATTATAAAACTACAACCCCCAAAGCAGGGAATGCAGTATTACATCAGCCAAGTGGATTATGAATCGCTCCTGCAGAAGCAGCAGTCCAGCGTGAAAATCTGGAAGATCTTGACTGTTGTTTTTGGCATCGCCACCTGCGCCACTCTGTTTTTTATACTGAGAAAACAATATCGACATTACAAGGAGCAAAAGAGACAGAAAAGCATACAGGAGGAGTTTAGGGAGATGCAAAGTCAGCGTTTCAGAGAGATGAATTTAGAGGAAGACTTGATTTCCACGAATGCATGTATTATCTGTCTGAGTTGCGACAGGTCTTGCGTGTTCTTAGAATGTGGACATGTTTGCTCCTGTGATGAATGCTACCAGGCTTTGCCCACTCCTAAAAAATGTCCCATTTGTAGAAGTGCTATTTCTAGAGTGGTTCCTTTGTACAGTAGTTAATTTTCAATGTAGGTGAGTTACATGCATTTCTAAAAATTAGTAATTTTTCAGCTGAATTGTTACTGCTTCAAAATCTTCCTTTGCAACTGAAAAATGATAAGAACACCTGTATCATTAATATCTGTTCTTGCATTGATGATGCAAAGCACAGTTCTCAATGGAATTGTTTATTATTTATCCTCTGGTCTGTGTTTATTGTTGAAGCAGGTTCCTTAAATCCTGTTAAATCAAGGATTGAAATGTATTCATGTGATGATGGTGCAGGCTGGTCAAAATAACAAAGCCGTATAAAACGATTGCAGTTAAAGCATATGAGTAATGCATTACTGTGTTGACTCTTTAAAATGAAAAAAGGAATTTTGATATATTTGTAAAACTTTATATGAAATAATAAATGATTAACTGTGCTGCTTCTTTGGGTGTTTGTGTCTCTGAGCACAACCATTGTGAATTACCATGTTAGGCAAATACTGTTGTGGTTATTATTTGATTAAAAGGATGTAGTCAATCCTACTTTAAATGCAGTGCCATAGTTGTGTTTATCACAAAATCTTGGTTATGAAAAAGACACACTTCATGGAAAAGGTGTTTGGTTGAAGGAATTTTAGGCATTTGAATCATGTGACTCACGAAAGACTCTACAAGAAGTCAGCAAGGATCTTTAATGAGAGTTTTATTGTAATTTGGAACCAGCAAAAAAGATCTGCTTCATTTTAAGCATTTAAATCTTTAGAGATTAATTTACTTTTAATGTTTTTCAAAGCTAGACGTTCTATCGGAATGTACTTGCCTACCTTTTTATTTGTAATTTATAAAGGAGACACATGCTATGTAGTAAGCAACATTTCAAACCTGAATCTTTCCAAAACACAATTAACAGCAAGAATAAAATGTGGAGTATCCTGTCCTATTCTTGAGATACTGCAACAACGAGTTGTCTGATATCACAGGGAGAGTGCCGGCCAAGCCATAACCTTAATAGTCTCCTGCAAGACAATCTATGACAATCCTGGGAGGCAAGTAAAAAGCAAACAGGTCTATTTTTAAGATTTGTTCCTTTTCATTTTTTGGAGTAGTGTATTACAATGCAATCAAATGCAATGGATTGCACAAATACATGCTTGTAGTGCCCTTCATGCAGGCACCACAGGGCTTTGTATCATTCATGGGATCTGCATCTCTAAATCTCTGAGGAATAGACCAGGGGCACCTCTCATTCTCTGATGAATAGAAGAGGGGCAACTCTCATTCTCTGATGAATAGACCAGGGACATCTTTCTTGCATTCTCTGAGGAATAGACCAGGATCATCTCTCATTCCCTGATGTATAGAATAGGGGCATCTCTCATTCTCAGAGGAATAGACCAGGGGCAACTCCCATTCTCCGAAGAATAGACCAGGGGCATCTCTCATTCTCTGAGGAATAGACCAGGGGTACCTCTCATTCTCTAATGAATAAACCAGGGACACCTCTCATTCTCTAATGAATAGACCAGGGGCACCTCTCATTCTCTAATGAATAGACCAGGGGTATCTCTCATTCTCTAATGAATAGACCAGGGGCATCTTTCTTGCATTCTCTGAGGAATAGACCAGGATCATCTCTCATTCTCTGAAGAATAGACCAGGGAGTCTCTCATTCTCTAGACCAGGGGCATCTCTCATTCTGAATAGACCAGGGGCACCTCTCATTCTCTAATGAATAGACCAGGGGCACCTCTCATTCTCTAATGAATAGACCAGGGGCATCTCGCATTCTCTGATGAATAGACCAGGGGCATCTCGCATTCCCTGAGGAAAAGACCAGGGGCATCTCTCATTCTCCGAGGAATAGCCAAGGGGCATCTCTCATTCTCCAATGAATAGACCAGGAGCATCTCTCAATCTCTGAGGAATAGACCAGCGGCACCTCTCATTCTCTAATGAATAGACCAGGGCATCACATTCTCTAATGAATAGACCAGGGGCACCTCTCATTCTCTAATGAATAGACCAGGGACACCTCTCATTCTCTAATGAATACACCAGGGGCATCTCTCATTCTCTGATGAATAGACCAGGGGCATCTCTCATTCTCTGAGGAATAGACCAGGGGCACCTCTTAATTCTCTAATGAATAGACCAGGGGCACCTCTCATTCTCTAATGAATAGACCAGGGGCACCTCTCATTCTCTAATGAATAGACCAGGGGCACCTCTCATTCTCTAATGAATAGACCAGGGGCACCTCTCATTCTCTAATGAATAGACCAGGGGCACCTCTCATTCTCTAATGAATAGACCAGGAGCATCTCTCATTCCCTGATGAATAGACCAGGGGCATCTCACATTCTCCGAGGAATAGACCAGGGGCACCTCTCATTCTCTGAGGAATAGACCAGGGCATCACATTCTCTAATGAATAGACCAGGGCACCTCTCATCTCTCATTCTCTAATGAATACACCAGGGGCATCTCTCATTCTCTGAGGAATAGACCAGGGGCACCTCTCATTCTCTGATGAATAGACCAGGGGCACTCTCTAGACCATTCTCTCAATGAATAGACCAGGGGCATCTCGCATCTCTCATTCTCTGATGAATAGACCAGGGGCATCTCGCATTCCCTGATGAATAGACCAGGGGAACCTCTCATTCTCTAATGAATAGACCAGGGGCACCTCTCATTCTCTAATGAATAGACCAGGGGCATCTCACATTCTCTGATGAATAGACCAGGGGCATCTCGCATTCCCTGAGGAATAGACCAGGGGCATCTCTCATTCTCCGAGGAATAGCCAAGGGGCATCTCTCATTCTCCAATGAATAGACCAGGGAGCATCTCTCAATCTCTGAGGAATAGACCAGGTGCACCTCTCATTCTCCAATGAATAGACCAGGGGCATCTCACATTCTCTAATGAATAGACCAGGGGCACCTCTCATTCTCTAATGAATAGACCAGGGGCATCTCTCATTCTCTGATGAATAGACCAGGGGCATCTCTCATTCTCTAATGAATAGACCAGGGACATCTCTCATTCTCAATCTCTAGAATAGACCAGGATCATCTCTCATTCCCTGATGTATAGAATAGGGGCATCTCTCATTCTCCGAGGAATAGACCAGGGGCATCTCTCATTCTCTGATGAATAGACCAGGGGCATTCTCTCAGGGGCATCATTCTCTGATGAATAGACCAGGGGCACCTCTCATTCTCTAATGAATAGACCAGGGGCACCTCTCATTCTCTGATGAATAGACCAGGGTCTCTCATTCTCTAATGAATAGACCAGGGGCACCTCTCATTTTCTGCATTCTCTGAGGAATAGACCAGGGGCATCTCTCATTCTCTAATGAATAGACCAGGGGCATCTCGCATTCTCTGATGAATAGACCAGGGGCATCTCGCATTCTCTGATGAATAGACCAGGGGCACCTCTCATTCTCTAATGAATAGACCAGGGGCATCTCTCATTCCCTGATGAATAGACCAGGGGCATCTCACATTCTCTGATGAATAGACCAGGGGCATCTCGCATTCCCTGAGGAATAGACCAGGGGCATCTCTCATTCTCCGAGGAATAGCCAAGGGGCATCTCTCATTCTCCAATGAATAGACCAGGAGCATCTCTCAATCTCTGAGGAATAGACCAGCGGCACCTCTCATTCTCTAATGAATAGACCAGGGGCATCTCTCACATTCTCTAATGAATAGACCAGGGGCACCTCTCATTCTCTAATGAATAGACCAGGGACACCTCTCATTCTCTAATGAATACACCAGGAGCATCTCTCATTTTCTGAAAAATAGACCAGGGCTTCTCTCATTCTCTGAGGAATAGACCAGGGGCACCTCTCATTCTCTAATGAATAGACCAGGGGCATCTCTCATTCTCTAATGAATAGACCAGGGGCATCTCTCATTCTCTGATGAATAGACCAGGGGCATCTCTCATTCTCTGATGAATAGACCAGGGGCACCTCTCATTCTCTAATGAATAGACCAGGGGCACCTCTCATTCTCTAATGAATAGACCAGGGGCATCTCACATTCTCTGATGAATAGACCAGGGGCATCTCATTCTCATGAATCTCTCTCATTCTCTGATGAATAGACCAGGGGCATCTCTCATTCTCTAATGAATAGACCAGGGGCATCTCTCATTCTCTGAGGAATAGACCAGGGGCACCTCTCATTCTCTAATGAATAGACCAGGGGCACCTCTCATTCTCTAATGAATAGACCAGGGGCATCTCTCATTCTCTGATGAATAGACCAGGGGCATCTCTGATGAATCATTCTCTAATGAATAGACCAGGGGCACCTCTCATTCTCTAATGAATAGACCAGGGGCACCTCTCATTCTCTAATGAATAGACCAGGGGCATCTCTCATTCTCTGATGAATAGACCAGGGGCATCTCACATTCTCTGAGGAATAGACCAGGGGCATCTCTCATTCTCCGAGGAATAGCCAAGGGGCATCTCTCATTCTCCAATGAATAGACCAGGAGCATCTCTCAATCTCTGAGGAATAGACCAGCGGCACCTCTCATTCTCTGATGAATAGACCAGGGGCATCACATTCTCTAATGAATAGACCAGGGGCACCTCTCATTCTCTAATGAATAGACCAGGGGCATCTCTCATTCTCTAATGAATAGACCAGGGGCATCTCTCATTCTCTAATGAATAGACCAGGGGCATCTCTCATTCTCTGATGAATAGACCAGGGGCATCTCTCATTCTCTGATGAATAGACCAGGGGCATCTCTCATTCTCTAATGAATAGACCAGGGGCACCTCTCATTCTCTAATGAATAGACCAGGGGCATCTCTCATTCTCTAATGAATAGACCAGGGGCACCTCTCATTCTCTAATGAATAGACCAGGGGCATCTCTCATTCTCTAATGAATAGACCAGGGGCATCTCTCATTCTCTAATGAATAGACCAGGATCATCTCTCATTCTCTGAAAAATAGACCAGGGGCATCTCTCATTCTCAAATGAATAGACCAGGATCATCTCTCATTCTCTGAAAAATAGACCAGGGCATCTCTCATTCTCTGAGGAATAGACCAGGGGCACCTCTCATTCTCTAATGAATAGACCAGGGGCACCTCTCATTCTCTAATGAATAGACCAGGGGCACCTCTCATTCTCTAATGAATACACCAGGGGTGTCTCTCATTCTCTGAGGAATAGACCAGGGGCATCTCTCATTCTCCAATGAATAGACCAGGATCATCTCTCATTCCCTGATGTATAGACTAGGGGCATCTCTCATTCTCTGAGGAATAGACCAGGATCATCTCTCATTCTCCAATGAATAGACCAGGGGCACCTCTCATTCTCTGAGGAATAGACCAGGGGCATCTTGCATTCTCTGAGGAATAGACCAGGGGCATCTCTCATTCTCCAATGAATAGACCAGGGGCATCTTTCTTGCATTCTCTGAGGAATAGACCAGGATCATCTCTCATTCCATGATGTATAGACTAGTGGCATCTCTCATTCTCCGAGGAATAGACCAGGGGCATCTCGTATTCCCTGATGAATAGACCAGGGGCATCTCGCATTCTCTGATGAATAGACCAGGGGCATCTCGCATTCCCTGAGGAAAAGACCAGGGGCATCTCTTATTCTCCGAGGAATAGCCAAGGGGCATCTCTCATTCTCCAATGAATAGACCAGGAGCATCTCTCAATCTCTGAGGAATAGACCAGCGGCACCTCTCATTCTCTAATGAATAGACCAGGGCATCACATTCTCTAATGAATAGACCAGGGGCACCTCTCATTCTCTAATGAATAGACCAGGGACACCTCTCATTCTCTAATGAGTACACCAGGAGCATCTCTCACTTTCTGAAAAATAGACCAGGGCTTCTCTCATTCTCTGAGGAATAGACCAGGGGCACCTCTCATTCTCTAATGAATAGACCAGGGGCACCTCTCATTCTCTAATGAATAGACCAGGGGCACCTCTCATTCTCTAATGAATAGACCAGGAGCATCTCTCATTCCCTGATGAATAGACCAGGGGCATCTCACATTCTCTAAGGAATAGACCAGGGGCACCTCTCATTCTCTAATGAATAGACCAGGGGCATCTCTCATTCTCTAATGAATAGACCAGGGGCATCTCTCATTCTCTAATGAATAGACCAGGGGCACCTCTCATTCTCTGATGAATAGACCAGGGCATCTCTCTCATTCTCTAATGAATAGACCAGGGGCACCTCTCATTCTCTAATGAATACACCAGGGGCATCTCTCATTCTCTGAGGAATAGACCAGGGGCATCTCTCATTCTCTGATGAATAGACCAGGGGCATTCTCTAATGAATAGACCAGGGGCATCTCTCATTCTCCAATGAATAGACCAGGAGCATCTCATTCTCTGATGAATAGACCAGGGGCATCTCTCATTCTCTAATGAATAGACCAGGGGCATCTCTCATTCTCTGATGAATAGACCAGGGGCATCTCTCATTCTCTAATGAATAGACCAGGGGCATCTCTCATTCTCTGAGGAATAGACCAGGGGCATCTCTCATTCTCTAATGAATAGACCAGGGGCATGAATACACCAGGGGCACCTCTCTCATTCTCTGAGGATCTCTCATTCCCTGATGAATAGACCAGGGGCATCTCTCATTCTCCGAGGAATAGACCAGGGGCATCTCTCATTCTCCAATGAATAGACCAGGGGCATCTCTCATTCTCTAATGAATAGACCAGGGGCACCTCTCATTCTCTAATGAATAGACCAGGGGCATCTCTCATTCTCTAATGAATAGACCAGGGGCACTCTCTCATTCTCTAATGAATAGACCAGGGGCATCTCTCATTCTCTAATGAATAGACCAGGGGCACCTCTCATTCCTGATGAATAGACTAGCGGCATCTCTCATTCTCTGATGAATAGACCAGGGGCACATCACATTCTCTAATGAATAGACCAGGGGCACCTCTCATTCTCTAATGAATAGACCAGGGGCATCTCTCATTCTCTAATGAATAGACCAGGGGCATCTCTCATTCTCTAATGAATAGACCAGGGGCATCTCTCATTCTCTGATGAATAGACCAGGGGCATCTCTCATTCTCTAATGAATAGACCAGGATCATCTCTCATTCTCAATGAATAGACCAGGATCATCTCTCATTCTCTGAGGAATAGACCAGGGGCATC